>NC_052118.1:8608901-8657088 GCF_012273895.1 Zerene cesonia | reverse complement strand
GGGTTAAAGCCCGTCAGCATGGCTGAGTCTGTCCCGATTGCCATGTTAATTTTTTTATGTTAATTTTAATTTATATTAATTTTAATTTTGTTATTTATATTACTTTTTCCGTGGATTTGTGTTTTTTTTTTTTATGTGGCAATAAAGCTTGTTTTCTTTCTTTCTTTCTTTTCTTTCTTTATATATGACTAAACTGCAATAAACTACTATATTCGTAACCTTGAATATAAAATTGTACACTTTCTTGAATTCTTTTCAATTTCGTTATCGCTCTCTGTGTTTGTATGGTAATGAAATATAACTAGAATTTAAAACGGTGAACTGGGTCGAGTACAGTGCGAGATTATCATAAAAACGCATTCTCTTATTATGTGAAGTGGATGTGAAATATTAGTTTACGTTACGTAACACATGATTATGATTGCATTCCTCTTTTTATATACCAATATATACATATAGCAATAATGTATCAAGGCTTTAGCAAATACTATATATCTGCATCTATAGCACTCAAGACACGCATATTATAGAACCCCGAAAGAATATATAAAATCGATCGTAGTTCCTGAGACTAGCGCGTTCAGACACTGAAACAAACTTTTCAGCTTTATATTATACTAGTAGCGCCTCGCGGTTTCACCCGCGTAAGTCCGTACCCGGTAGGAATATCGGGATAAAAAGTTGCCTATATATTATTCCAGTTGTCCAGAAGTCTACGTACCAAATTACATTGCAATCGGTTCAGTAGTTTTTGCTTGAAAGAGCAACAAACACAAACACAAACACACACACACATCATGACAAACTTTCGCCTTTATAGTATTAGTAAGATATTATGTTGTATACTGCAGATATAAAACTGTTTTTTAAATTTTAAACATGAACGAGTATTAATCAATAAACGATCATAAATCATTTATGTTACCCACGAGTTGTTAGTTGATACTTTTCGAAATAATCTATTTAATTTCACTCGTTTCTCGCAGTAATTAAAACACGTTTCAAAGATTTATCTCTCGTGTTAACGTCTACACTTTTTCTTTATGAAGCCTAATCAAAACATGGGCACTGGTTACAGCTAATGTAATAGACTCGTAGAGCATTCCGGACCAATTACATCTAAATTAATTTCACTATCCGCGAGCCGTATAAGATGACCTTAATTTTGCACATTAGTTAGAAATCCGTTTAGATGTCAACATCGTAGCATTGTATGCAAAGGTAGCAATGTCGAACGCCCACTAATACAGATGCTGTATGCTAATGTTCTCTTAACGATCGGTGTCAGTGATATAGATGTCACTTAATGTATAATTGTGGGAAAGGTTCTTTAGAAATTGTATTATATCAATGATCAGTTTCTTATATTACTAACAGTTTGATCCAGCTTTAGTTTTCTGCATCGTTGTATATAGCAAATGATTAACATTGAAACAGTTATTATATTAGCAATTAGATAATTGACATAAATGGGCTATATTTCTTCAATACTGGGTACAGATAATGAATAAAAATTATTTTAACTGTGACAAGTTGGCACAGACTATAACAGACGTTATTATTAATTTATTACTTTTATACGTATCTTTTATTGTTTCACGTCACTCTGTAAACAATGAAGTAAAAATAAATAAATAATTTCTACTTTTACAATCAGCTAATTACATCTCACACTACAAATAAATCCACCATTCACGTATTTAATTTACACCAACGACAGGTATGTAGCTGGTAACAGAGCAGATATGAGCGGCCATAAAAACGAGGAAATACCGTAATAGGAACATGGACCCATTGAGCCCCTATATGGAGACAAAAAATCAAGTGTACCGACCCACGCTATGAACTGGAACAAACAAGCTGGCTATTTCAGTTTAATGACAGGGTTTAAATTACTAGTTAACTGATGTACCTGTAATGGTACGTAATCTATCTAGTTATGTTGAGATCTTTATTTTATTAACATCATAATTCAAGGTATGCAAATACAAGTAAGCGTAAATATGGACGTTCGATGTCTTATTTCATTGTATGCATTAATTGTTTCATGTTACATTGAAATACAAGAAGTCGCAAAAAAATTTAATAATATTAATGTATATTTAAGTGGTGAGGAGCGTTACTCAAAACGTGTTCTTGTTAAAGATCCTATCGCCTTGATAACACAATTAAAATATTTAACCAAATAATTGACTGTTTCAACGAAACTAAAACATATGCACGTCCAGAGAATAATTCTTATTCATTAATTACTAATCATAACAGCTTAATAAATCGCCACAATTGATACAATAATTCCGTTGTTATTTATTTAAACTAACCAAACAATATTCGTAGTGAATATTAATTTGTAATTGTAATCTTAATATAACCGTTCGCATGAAACAGAGTTGTCGGCTTCTATATATCAAAGCTGCAGATCTGTCTGTCCGTTGCAATAGTACGAACAGTTGCTCGAGGCTTGTTTCATTACATACGGAGCACTAGGAAGGCCGTGTTTATTAAACGAGAACTTAGATGAAATAATTAATGATTCAAATTTACTTATTTTTCGAGTAATTTAATCTGATTTAACCGCTTGAAAAATGGGGATATTACAATTTTGAATAATTTAATTTCGAGATGGTGAAGTCGTTTGATAGAAAGAAAGACGTAGATGTTGTGTACTCGTGTGACTCGTTTTACAAATTATTTTTATATTTACTAGTATATTAAAAGAGCTTTTAACCGCAGCGGCGCACGCGTTAAATCCAGAGAAGTTTAATGTATGTTAGTATACGTGTAAACCTTCTTGAATCACTTTATCTATAAAAAAACCCATATCAGAATCTGTTACATAATTTTAAAGAACTAAGCATACAGACACACACAAAGACGGCGGTAAGCGACTTTGTTTCATACTATACTACTACTCGTTATAAAAATTTACATAAATTAGCACTTATTACATATCGTAGGTATTCTTTTGGTCGATTATTATCTTTATATGATTAATAATAATATAATTATTCTCATACACAGCATTCTAGACCTCAATCGTAAGTCAAAATTCAATCATAATAATAATTTAATAGCTTTGTTACTGTATTTGGAACGATGAATAAGGAAGCTATTAAAAATAAAATCTCTATAATACTTTTGTACCTAGTAGTTATGATAATCACAAAATGCTGCTATTTCAGCAGCCGCGATATGATTAGCGATTATTCCAGATAATTGAAGTATCAATTTAATCAGTCATAGACAAAATCAACTCATTAATGTTACGAACCGCATTCCCATTTAAATTATATCTACATCCAATACACTATTATTGATCTTTGTGCGATTTAGAAATGGATATCCACTTATGGTATTTATTAACCATTATTCGGATCGTAATTTAAACATTTCTCTTATTTATTACCTGAGTGCAGATATACATTAAATGGTTGCCCATTTTATTCGACAACTAACAAACAAAGCGGCAATTATTCACGATTTATAGCAGAAACTACATTCAGTATATTCAATAAACTTTATATGAAAACGGGAACGTTTAATGTTATTTTATTATTTAACCATTTATTTAGGCTTATTTTACGTCCATGTAACCTAATTACTTGCATACGTTTATTAAGTTTGAAGGCCGACTTCAATATATTATGTTTATATTATTGTCTTGTATATTATGTTTATTAAATATCTTATCTTACTACCTTATATAAAATGCACTATAATGCAAAAATAGGTATGTATATAGACAGGCGAGAGCAGCATATACTTACTTATATTTAATGCCTTATAGGTTTTATAATAGTATACATAAATCTACGTTGAAAAGGTCAGATTATAATAAGATTTCCTCGTTATATTGGTTGCTATGTCACAAATAATCCTATTACCTTTCAATGTTCTTCCTCTATAAACGTTAGATTTAACGCAACGTCACTAAACGATCTAAAACGAGAGAAAACTCTCTTTTAAACACACTCGATAAAGTTTTGGAAGAAATAAAATCTTATTTGTTATTGTTCAAAGCAAATTTTTTGGAAAATCACAAACGTATGTTTTAAACTAAACACCGATCTATATGTGGTACAGTTCGTTAATCACAAACATCGAGAAAATTCTCAAAGCTAACATAATCTCGCAGCCAGCGCTCGGTCTGCATCCATTGCGTCATAAATTAACCGCGTGTGGTCATTTATAAGGTGAATCATTTCTAACGTGGAGTGGCAGCGCTGTTCTATGCAATATGTTCTGACGGCGCTTCCATCAATCCTTTGGATGCAAATCGTTCGCTGGAGCTTCATGATTTATAATCGATGTTTATCGTTATTTGTACGAACGGATAAACAATAAATGATTGTACGTGGGCTAGGGTATGAGTAAATTACAAGTGCTTTTTGTTGTGGTTTCTATGTCCTTAATCCTTTGTTGGATATTGAAGAAGTTTTTGGGATGATTTTTTTTTTTGTGTCTAATTGAAGAATATGTTGTCAGGTTTTTGGAAGTTTTCAGTTCCTAAATTTGATTTATATCGAATAAATATATATTTTATAATGTATTACACTTTGATATTCTTTAGCTATAATTTCTATTTAGTCTTCTTCTTAATTAGACCGGTTTCAATTTGTTAATTAAAATATATTTATAACACTAATTATGCTACAAGTTTTTTATATTGTATCTAGGTATATAGATTTGTTTATCTTGTCATCCCTGTATAGACCAATTAATACATAGCGACAGGCAGATATGTTTTCTTATCTCTCAATGGAACAATAAATATGAAGCAAGAAATAAATAGCAAAAGGTTAAGCGTTCAAACATTAGCCTGTAATTAAGCCGACGTTCATTTAACTCAGGCGCATTTTACTTTTTACTTTTGCTAACGAGTGTACTTTTTATTAGTGATCACTTGAGATTAATTGTTGTAATGTAATAAATATAACGCTCTTGGAGTTCCCTACGGGTGATTGATGATAACAACAGACGCCTGGTTATTCTACGAAGCAAGCCCTTTAGTTCAGAAGTTCGCTTTGAAACTTAATGGATCATTTGCTTTGATCAATTTTACTTTGTGTTATTATGGGTGTAGGGTATTTAGGTGTGTTGTGTATAAGACGGATATTATTATAAATTTTATCACTTTAAAACCAATTGAAAGTACATGATGTTCTAAATACGTTTGTGCCTTCAATTTATTTTCTAAGATATTTTCAAAAGCTTTATACATAAATCCAATAATGGTTGTATAATATGTTTGTTTTTATTGTCTAACTTCGAAATCCACAGAAGAAAACCATACATTTACGCTAATTGTATGTATTTTTGAACTAAATTATCAACGAAATTGTTTCAGGAATTAAAAGAAAGCTTCAACTATGGCCTATTCTGTCCGCCGGTCAATGGGAAAGCCGGGAAGTTCTTGGACGAGGAGAGGAGACTCGGCGACTACCCCTTCAACGGCCCTGTTGGCTATCTTGAGGTGAGTCTCAACTAGTTATTTCTTAACGAAATCAACTACAGACTATATCAAAAATTTTGTTTTATTAACGTTTGTTGTGATTTATGCTTATTACCAATATTAATCGTTATAACGATTGGTTTTTTGGGAAATGGGATGACTTTTTTTTTTCTTCTACATCGGGAACGGCTCGGGCGGTTCTAATGAAATTTTGTGTGTATATCGGTAAGGTTTTAGAATCGGCTGACATCTATTTTTCATATCCCTAAATGATAAAACTAAGGCAGAACAGCCTTTGTCTGGTCTTCTGTTTTCAATATATAGTAACCGTTTACGCCTTCGAGCGTGCTGAAAAAATACACATGCAATAAAAAGATTTACTTATCTTCACATATTAATATTACATGATGTAATATTAATATGACAGATGTGTTGAATTTGATGTTTGCTTAATACCTACACGATCTACGCAACTTTAATACTAAACTAATGAATAAATACTTAAACATTTCAACAGTCCCAACAACTATAAGTTCGATGGTCCACGATAGCTTTTGAAATCCTTCGTCAGCCATAAAGCTCAACAGACGTTTAAATCTAGTTATTTGTCTGTCACTGACTGTTGGACGGCCGAGAAAGAAAGTTGCTTCGCAAAAATTATTAAATCTCCTATAAACCATTGTATTTAACTGGCCGTTTTTTTTATTAGTTGAGTTGCGATTGTATCATATTTGATATGTTTTTTTAGTTAAATCTTTTTTTTTATATTTCTCTACAAATCTAGGATTAGGTGTCGTCCTAGTATGGTGAAATATCGAATTACGACTATCGGTATTTTTTACAAAATACAACAAGTTTTTGATACTTTGTGAACTGAATAATAGCATTGATTGCTTATTTCAATCATATTTCATCTATATAAGCATATTATTTTCCGTCGCACAACCGTTGCGTTTTAAGTTTAAATGCTCTAACTGTAAAAGTTTCCCTCAAACCGCTAATTCGCAGTCTAATTTTCCAGTTAAAATACAAACGACGAGTATACAAGATGCTGAAACTAGACGAGAAGACACTGAAAGCGCTACATTCCCGAGCGAACCTGCGGCGGTTTCTGGAACACGTGCAACACGGACAGATCGACAAAATTACCAAAGCGTGCGCTAAGGGACTCGACCCTAACTTCCATTGCCAAGAAACTGGAGGTAATCTATTTAGTATTCGTGTAACTCCCCTTAATGCACTTTAAAAGCAATTAGAATTCTTAAATAGATTTAAGCAAGTGTACTATAAAAGGAAATTCACTTACAACAGCTCGGCTAATACATTTTGCAAATAAAACGTTTACTTCAATAAGTGTTTATTTCTTCCATGGATTCCGCATTCATCCAAACGATTCTTTATAATAATTTGTTGATAGGTAGGAATACCTAGGTTTTATAAGTATTCTTCATTTATAATGTATATAGAAAATATACTAAAATATACTAAATATACTAAATATATAACTCAATAAACCTACTTAAGGTTTCTTTGACTCGTTACATATCGTCAGATAAAATCTACTTATCGAGAACTACAGCACATTAAACCGCGAGAATTAATTTGCGACAATGCGATTACTCAACATATTAGCTTGCGCAATAATTCTCGTAATTAATGTAATCTATGGGCATTATATAAAGCAGAAACACATTGCGGTCTAATTAAGACCTGACAATGGAGACGCCAATCGGGGCACATATAGATATGGAAGGTAATTTTGAGAATACCGGTACCCAAATACTCTTAGGGTAAATCATTTTATGCCATTACATCTAAACTTTCAAAGGTACCCGTTAACTTCTATATGTATTTTCGTATTAGTAAGATATTTATAATTTAGATTAGAGACCATTTTATTTGAGGACAGCAACATAGTCACTTCCTTGCGGAGTGGATGATTATGGGCGGCGTGGTTCATTTTACACCAGGCGACTCAGTTCGTTCATACATAAAACACTATTATAATATTATAAATGCGAAAGTTTTTAAGCATGTGTAAGTGTGTGTTTGTTGCTCTTTCACGCAAAAACTACTGAACCGATTGCAATGAAATTCGGCACGTAGACAGCTGGACAACTGGAACAACAAGTAGGCAACTTTTTATCCCGATATTCCTACGGGATTCCAACTTACGCGGGTGAAACCTCGGGGCGCAGCTAGTACTAAATACCCAAAAAAACTTAATACTAAATACTTAAATACGGTTAAATACAAAAAAAAAATGCTGATTTCAAATCTTTCAACTAATACTTTTCTCCTAGAGTTCGCTCAACAGTGTACGTGGGAACTGATATCTGTCCCTGAGACTTAGTCTAAAAAGCGAAGTATTGTGATCATTCTAACTCGATTGTATGCAACACACTGACCCGTAACAGTTTCACTGAGCGATATTTTACTTTTGTTTGCTTGTACGATTGCCTGCGGATCGAAGATAAGATAACGAAACAATAAAATCACTTCACTGAAGCTAATGGAAGTTTGGAAATCAAATCAGTTTGTATATAAGTTTTGATTCCAAAAACCAAAGCTTGTACAGTTGTCTGTAAACATATCTGAAGCTTGAGGGTTTTTGGTATTACTCTATTATTATTATTATATTTGAACTAGTTATATATACCATATTATCTTTTCCGTAATTGAGACGATCGTTTTTCTTTATCCAAAAAGTCATATTTCGAGTTTTGATTATTCAAATACACATTTATAACCTAAATTATTCATAAGTTTAATGTTAGCATGTTAAAAAATTAAAACGTTCTCTTTAAAATTGATATATATTTGAATTATTTCTATTTCTAGAACATTCACCACACACCGCTACACTTTGAATTTCAATACATTTCCATAAAACAATATGTGTACACGAGCGTAAAATAAATCACTACCTACTTGAGCGTAGCCTCGCAAACAGAAGCTATTCATCTAATAACTTACACACCATTGTTTTAATGATAAATACTCTCCTTATAGCCTCATTTATAGTAATAACACACTTAAGTGTTCACAAATAAAATTGACATTTCCGTGTAGGATGCAGAGTAGGTTAGAATTGTGAATCGTATCAATTAAGCCGTGTATAATCCGAGATTGATGCTCCAACCTTGAAAGCGACTGTACATAATTTTATGCAAACGCATTTTTAATCGGTATTATTTCTAAATATAAATGTAAATTTTTGTTTGAATGATTTATGTGCCACTTACGTATGTGTTGTCTTGCCTTATAAATTAACCTATCTTAATATATTTGTGATCAAAAAATCAGCAAACATTCAATGTGTTTTGTGTGTCGGTTAGACCAATTTTTATGTAATTTTGTGTGAATGTTTGGAATAGGTGTGATAATTGGACAACACCTATTTTTCATACGCCTAAAAGATAAAAGTAAATCAAAACAAAAGGTAACCAGGTCAGCAAGTAACGTAGAATTATCTCATTTCAGAAACGCCTCTATCAATAGCGGCCGGCCTAAAAACACCCGCCAAAATCCTAATAGCACTCGTCAATGGCGGTGCTCTCCTCGACTACCGGACTAAAGATGGCAGCACCGCCATGCACCGAGCCGTTGAAAAGAATTCTCTAGAAGCTGTCAAAACGCTACTGGAACTTGGCGCATCGCCAAATTACAAGGATGGCAAGGGACTCACACCCTTATATCTGTCTGTGACGAATAAAACCGATCCATTATTGTGTGAGACGTTACTACATGATCATGCCACTATCGGGGCTACTGATTTACAAGGATGGCAAGAAGTTCATCAGGTATTGTTTTTTATTCTTCTCTCCTTATAAACATCTTGCAGCAAAAGCGGACAGTTCCAATTTAAATTTGGAACGTCAACTTTTAATAAAAAAAATTGCTTTTTTTATACATGACATTCCATTCTTTATGTTTTATTTTTTATTGCATTGAGCGAAGTTATTATGTACTCTTTTTTGTTATTGTTTTATTCTACCATTTTTTTTTCATCTAACAAAATATTTATCATATTCCAGGCATGTCGCAATGGCCTGGTTCAACATCTAGACCACCTCCTCTTCTATGGGGCTGACATGAACAGCCGCAATGCGTCAGGCAACACGCCGCTCCACGTTTGCGCAGTCAACGCGCAGGACTCTTGCGCAAGACAATTGTTGTTCAGGGGCTGCGATAAGGAGTCCTTGAATTTCGCCAATCAGACTCCCTATCAGGTAATTTAAGAATATACAGAATAACTTTTAAATATTTTGAAGTTACAGTAAATTGTGTAAATACACTAGACTTATCATTTTAAATAAATGTGACTATGAACCAATTCAATATTAGGTACTTTAGAATTTTAAATGATGACAGAATGTTTTGAATTTTAAATCTAATATTACTTAAAATGTTTCGTTTATTACGGTTAAATAGTTCTAATCCTTTGTCTTATTTTTGATGAGTTGTCTAATCAATGTATAAACATCACTTCAATCATTTTGGCGCGAAAATATAACTGTATTAATTGTGTTTCATCAACTGTATTAAATTACATGATGATTGGAATTCTATTAAAGGATTTATATTATGAGTATTATTATATTATAAATCATAATACTTCCAGGTTGCGGTAATAGCAGGAAACTTAGAATTAGCTGAAGTTATAAAGAATTACAAAACCGAAGAAGTTGGTGAGTTAAATATTCTTTAATAATATTGCATGGCTTTCACTGGTGCTTCATAAGTAAGTTTTAGAGGTTAAGAATTAAGATATAATAATAATATCTATTACTATCTTTATATTAGTTTATTAGACATAGATTTAGTTTATTTATTTTATTTCGACGCTTTATAAGGGGTTTTACTGTGCATTAATCTATGAAACATATCAAATAGATTATATTATAGCATTTAATAGAATTTTAATTTATTCATATTTCTTGCATGCCATCATTCATCAATCTACCGGGCGAATATTTCATTGCTTTTCATAACGGTGATGGTTGTATTTATCGAATGACTAGTTATCGGTACACGCATATATATGGCAGGTATATAATTTTATGTTTGGCCACGTGTATTTCTATTCGGTCGGACGCTTTATTCGGTCGGGCCGGGGGCCGGTGGTTACAGTGCCGTTCCGCGGGCCGCCGCGTTACAACCCGCGGCGGCGCTCCGCGTGGGGCTGGTGGGCGGGCGACCGCTCCTCGCTGGCGTCCAGCGCGCGCCTGCCGCCCGAGCTGGACGCGCTGCTGCGGCGCGCGCCCGCCTCGCCCTCGCCCTGCAGCGACCGCCCCTTCTCCTCCGCCTCCTCCAGCCTCAGCGACGCCAGCCACCCCAGCCACGAGGACGACGCCAGCATCGTCACGGGTGAGCCGCAACCATCACCCACCACACACCCACACACCGCACACCTCATCGCATGTTCTCTAGATGTTCTCACCGTTCGCTTCTTCGCTTCATCCCAGAGGACGAGTCGCGAGTCCTCTAGGACCCTTCCTATAGATCTTTACGTGTTGTGCTCTGAGTGTTGCCCCGATTTTGATTTATGCGGCAGGTGAACGATGTTAGGTGTCTCATTTGGTAAATTCACGATACAAATCGTATTAATAAACTGTGTGTCGGTGGTTGACTTATTGCGTTTTCTTATTCCAATAAATTGAAAAATAAATATTTCCCAATTTGTCTCTGAAACAATTCGTGATCCAAAGTCGAACGCCCCCCCAAACACGCTGCTATCGAGCGGATGTTAACAGATAAGAGCCTGGGCGACACTAGCGACATCATCTCGGACTCGAGCGGCGTGGGCACGAGCAACTCAGACACGACGACGTGCTCGCTGCAGCCGCCGGCCACGCTGGTGTGCCTGCAGCCCTACGAGCCCGCCGCGCCCGGACACGTGCGCCTCTCGCAGGGGGACATTATTGAAGGTACATAGGATTCATTGGAAAAGTTTATAACGTTTCAATTTTTCTTTGCAGGTTTTTGTTGGAAGTGAGGTTCTTTAAAATATTTATTTACATTGACGTGAAATGTATAGATAACTTTTAAATGTAATGTACATTTAAAAGTTATCTGTACTCTAAAGTATTGAAAAAAGAGTATTTAACCTTATAACACAGTTCTTTACTTTTTAATTAAGCTGTAATGTATACATCTGGCACACTAACAGCCATTGTGAATAATATCATATTCATTCATAACTAAATAAATAAGCAACCATCAAGGTATTTTTTTTTTTTCAATTAACACGTAATTTATTTAAGAAGAAATTACCGTGCTTAATACCTACAAAGACTGAATACTGAGAAAATACATGATTAATACGAAAAACTTATATAACACTATTCTTGAGCAGATTACAATTCACTAACGTGACTTACAACAAATCAAGTACTAAGAGTTAAAAGAAACTTAATAAATTGATTTAACAGAGTAAGCAAGCAAATAGACATTCACACAGACACTGGCAGGATCAAAACTACCTGCTCAATGTGCAATACGTCTGCAATATTGAGAATATTGCAAAATTATTGCAGACATCTCTCATCAGACAACGAGGACACACGTTTAAATAAACAAACACAAAACGTCTATAATCCACGTAAAATCAAATAGCAAACTACTATTGTCTATTCCAGTAACGGGGTCGACAGACGAGGGCTACCTGGAGGGGCGCGTGCGCGGCTCGGGCGCCAGCGGGCTGTTCCCCGCGCACTGCGTGCAGGAGGTGCGCCTGCGCCACAACGCGCATCTGCATCAGGTGCGCATTGCACTTTATTGCTTTTCGAATTTATGTCTTCTTATGGGAAGTTAAACTTCGTTACGTAACGCGTTACAGTGGCAGTCTGGTCATTTCTCTCAGGCGCACGCTTTGATTGGCTTAAGTTATTACTTCTGTACTAGTAGGGTGGAGTTACATAAAGTGAGTAATACGAGCATCTGGCTCCCACACTCGTCGAACGAAACGCAGTAGCATTCACTTGCTACTATTTTATGCCCATCATCTGTGGGGGAGAGGGTAGATGTATCTTTGTCGGTGCGAGCTGACCATATTGGCGTAAGAAACAAATGAGTAATTACTTTATAAAACGATTCCAAAAGATTATGTCTAAGTTCCTCATATTTTTGCAATGTAACCTCATGATATGCGTTTACCTTTCCTAAAATTCATTGACACGAACCATTAGTTGTTATTGCAGATATATGAAATTAAATTTCTGGAATATAAATTATAAAATCATCAACTCATCTCCATATCAAACGTGCCTCTTGTGATACTTTCTTTGAAAGAAACATTTACTATTTCGATTTTACAAAATATCAGTCTGTTTTTATTATTTTAATAAGCATTTTTTATTCTAATAAAACCATTTAAAACGTTTCAGGTGGTTGCGCCAGGAACAATGCACCACTCGCGGGTGAGCGGCCGCCGGGAAGTCGGCCTCAGTAAAACTTACAGCGCCACCGCTCCGAGGGTTAAGAAAACGTAAGGCTTTTATTTTTTTTAATTACGTTCATATGTATAAGAAAAAATATCCATTTTTAGAGTTCCGTACTCAAAGGTTAAAACGGAATAGTACAAGCAACAAACAGACTTCGCTGTCTGTCTACCTGTCTGTCTCATTATCCGTCTGTCACCAGGTCTCCAGATCTCATAAACAGTGATAGATGAAGTTTTTTAGAGATTTTCTGTTTCTGATGCCGCCGCTGTTGTTGTTGTTGTTGTATTATTACATCAAATAACAGTTAAGCTTAAGCAAATATTGACACGGCCATAAATTGGACAGGTGACCAATTGCTTATTGCTGTTGCTCTCTAGCTTGTTTGTACGAAACCTGTACTCGCGAGTACGGCTTGCACTAGACCGATATTTTTTTTTTTTTGTGTAAATTAAAGCGAGAAGCGGATTACAGTGTGGAAATGTGTACAGGGAAAAATGCAGAGTGAGAGTATTAAATAAAATTAAAAAAATACTCATATGCATTTCTTTTTTTTCTATTAAATGATAAAAAGGTTTATTTATTAGATGATATGACATCATAGGTTATTCAAAACATTGCACAGAACAAAACAAGATTGATCAACAATATTATTTACAAATTAGGCATTGTTATTTGGTTCAGCTGTCATTTGGTTCAGAAGGGTCACTGTCGAGTGTACCAATGTGCCTATCGAAGCATTTTATTAAATACTTGAGTGAATATTCTGCAGTTACTAATGCGTCGACGTATTTCGCGAAATGTTTTCAGAAGTTTCGTATCAACAGGTTTTTTTTTATTTATTCATAATTTCTGTTTATTTGAATAGCTTTTTGCTCGGGTACAGTCCGGGTAGATTATTGTAAACAAATCCAACAAACCAAAAATAATTAGAATATGTTCAGTCGGTCTTAAATTGTATAAGCTAACGCTAACTAGCACAACTTTATTTTTTATTTATGAGGACTTATTCACGAATTTATATATAGATAAGAATTGTTTAAATATTTAATTAGATAAATAGATTTAAGACAGATTTTAACATAATGGAACTATTTAGGCAGTGTTCTCTTTCCATCATTTGTAAGTCATTCGCAATATAAAAGGAAACTAATTATTTAATTATGGTACCGGTAACACCATCTGCAACAGTACTGCGATGCTCAGAGTGCCGTTCATGCAATTTTACAACTACGCTATATCCGACTTAGGTACAAAAATGCATGAAACGCTTGTGTTCAGCAACACAATCATCACGCGCGAGAGCGCCGTGCATGCAATTTTGAACCTACGCTATATTCCGCTTAGGTACAAAGTTGCATGGAGCGCTTTTGTTAATTGGAATAAATCTCAAGTGTCGTTCGCATCAGGTTCGGCAACATGGAGACGCGCACGGTGGTGCTGCACCGCGCGCGGCGCGGCTTCGGGTTCGTGCTGCGCGGCGCCAAGGCGTCCTCGCCGCTGATGGAGCTGCGCCCGTCCGAGCGCTGCCCCGCGCTGCAGTACCTGGACGACGTGGACGCGGGCGGCGTGGCCGACCGCGCCGGCCTTCGCAAGGGGGACTTTCTCATTGCGGTGAGACCTTCACTGTCCGCCCGCTCTCCGTCTGCACCCCACTGACACGATAATCTACCGTCGCGCGACTTACACCTCTCTAATTTTACGTACCACATAATGCCGTATACATTTGACGTTTAACACAACTAATACGCCGCCCGCGAGACTTTAATCAAAAGTAATTTTATGTACATATATAATTTTAAACGTTTTTAAAACACATTTGAAAAATGAATTTGTAAAAAAATCTCTTGGTAAGCGACTACTATAATACGATTTTAAAAAAAGTTAAATAATAAAAAAATATATATTTTCGCTGCAAAACTAAAAAACATTTAATTAAATAACATAACTGTTAATATAAATATAATATTAATATATTTACAGATAAACGGCGAGGACGTGTCAGGCGCGTCCCACGAGCACGTGGTCGAACTCATCCGCAGTTCGGGCGCGCTCGTCTCTATGACGGTCGTCTCGCTACATACTCACGGTTAGTTATACTCTATACCTGTCACTCAATTTGAGTCATACTCAATTTGTTTTAGCACTCCATCTTACATTAACACTAAGTGTACATCGACATTTTGGCCCTGCGACGAAAAATCCTACCATCTTATTGCGTGATAGAAAAAATGACTTTGAACGCAAAAGAATCATAGATAACATAGTTACACATGAACTCTCCCACTTCGCAGCGGGTAACGGCGAGATGACCAATACATGCACAGTGCCGACCAGCAAGTCGCAGGGTCAACTGTCCACCAGCGGCCGGCCTTACGCCGCCACTCTACCGAGAAAAGCTGCTGGTGGTATGTAACATTCATGTCAAACTTATTATTTTTTTATTTGTGCTCTTCTTCTCTCATAATGTAGAAAGAAACGTTATCAATATTAAAACATTCATTCATTGTTCATCAAATTGGTTGACTCATTGTTTTTATGTTAGGCTCGAAGGACCATTTTTAATGGTGAATGTATATGTGTACAAAATTAGTAATAGCATGATTTTGTAGCTTCTTGTCTTTGATTTATATGTTTAAGTAAATATAATAAAATAAACGATCAAATTAAAGTTAAAGAATCGAATAAAAATTTGTCATGTGACTATAAAATTTCTCATTAACGCAGACTATGTAAAAGTGGTGTAACACACATCCTGATATATAAAAATCCAGTGTCATGATGTATGTTCCCAATGAACTCTTCACAAACTCAAGCGATTTTGATGAAATTTGACATTTTATGTGTAATTTGGTCCAACTTAAGGTATGGGATAGTTTTTATTTCGATTTATTATCCCAATCATTTATAATGAACAATAAATTTAGCTACAGCTAGAGCAACGCGTATGGTATGCTAGTAGATCATATAGTATAGTAAATTAACTTCTACATTTATGGCGTATTACTTTTGTTGCTGTATAGTTTTTAAATAAATCGAATCTAACCTATTTTAATCAGTGCCCAATTTACAATTTAAAGGTTTCACAAAGATTATAATCTAACGATTTTTACATTTTTGCATAACATATGTATGTAACATAGAACTTGACCACTATAACACGTATAATTGATAACTGTGTGTATGTATATCAGGTCGCAGCCCCGCGCCGGCGCCGCCGCGGCGCGACCCGCGCACCACCCTCAGCGTAGGCAGGGCTCGGGCCAAGTCTATGGTCGCTGGACTTGGTATGAGCAACTATTTGTTTCATTAGTACTATAATACTTATTTCCTGATTTAAACTGAATAATATTTTTTATTCTACTCTTATTTCATATTTAAATTTTGGTCAAATATCCTTTTCTAATCAGTTTTACGTCAAAATTTTAAATAAATGTCAAGTGTCTCTTCAAATTCAAATCAAATATTACTTACCACTCAATTAAATATAACTTTCTGATATGCAAATCGTTAATTTTCTTTTAAACACTGATACCTACTTATACAGAATTTCGTAATACTATTTGTATATAAAGTACTCTTAATATAGTAGTAAAAAATTTCTGTATTTTTGAAGGAAAAAAATTGCATTCAAAGATATCTGAAAATTCTCTTATCACATCCACATCCGAGAATTTTACCGACTAAAACATGTTAAAACGACACCTTGTCTATTGCATCGATCATAAGGGGCAATTATAAGGATAAAATCTGTCCTAGATACTTAAATCAAATGAAAAAACCATGAAACTTTCAGATTCCAATATATCTTATAGTATTATTATAGGATACCAGTATTTTTGTATTAACATCTTATCTGGTATGTATAAACTAATAACATAGGTTATTGTACATATCTGTTCATGATATTTTTCTGGTTTACAGAAAATGGTGGTGAGAAAGAGGAAACATGCGAACCACTCGGTGTCGCTGGCAAATCATCATCAGCCGAATCTGTGCAATTACATCCCGGAAGTAATAGTAAGTAATCTTTCTTAGTCTTTCCATTGTTACTTACTTAAACTTACTTACTTACTTATACTTAAGGGTTTGACTGAAGTGAAGTAAACACAACAATGTTCATGTACTTATAAATGTTAAATTTTAATTTAAACTTCTGGTCCCCATATATTTAATTTGGAAATTGATA
The DNA here is from genome assembly GCF_012273895.1 of Zerene cesonia. Classification (NCBI taxonomy): domain Eukaryota; kingdom Metazoa; phylum Arthropoda; class Insecta; order Lepidoptera; family Pieridae; genus Zerene; species Zerene cesonia. The sequence goes on along the minus strand of NC_052118.1, from coordinate 8,640,005 downwards.
TATTTTACTAGGAAAGTTCTTTCCAAATCCTACATAGAGGTGTTGTGAAGAAATATTTTTTCGATACTTTATGGCGGCCACCAACTTTGGCCTATTTGTATTAAACAACTATCCACTGAAAGGAGACTTCGACGACAACTTCAAATTAACAAAATCGCATCAAAATTGGCTCTTACGTATTAGATCTACGATACCCATACGATGCCATAGACAGAAATACATACAGAAAGACTTTGGCGTCAAACCTCTCATTTTGGAAGGTTAACTTTTTAACATCCCCTAAGTGCAGGAATATTCCATAAATTTTTCGTGTCGTGTCCTCAGTCGTAAAATCAATTTTACATTAATATTATTTAGGAATGATAAATTATCTTGAAACACTCTCACTGATTATGTGGCATCCTTTTTGTTATTTATATTAAACATAAATTATAAAATTCCAGACGGCACACCATGTCTGGGCACGCCAGTGGCCCCTCGCACAGCGAGCATCCGGCAGCGGCCAGCGTCGTCTCGCATCACGGCGGCTGAACTGGAGGAGCTGTTCCAGCGACAGGCTGACGCTGACGCCTCGTATGTTGACCTTACATTGGGATCTTAATTTTAAACTTCTTTATTTTGTTTACTGAAGAACCAAGCGTTAGTTAAGTTTGAATTCCAAATTGCTATTTGGATTAAAACATTCTTGACGATCCTAACTGTGCGAGCTGTCCGTACAAGTATGTATGATAAATATATTAACGAAAAATAGAAAAACTGAGTTAAAAACTTTACCTATGTATGAATGAGTCATGCGCGATGCTCTTAATGATCGGCAATGAACTAATTTGTAAAAATTATAAATACAAAATACTAGCATGAAGAAAATGCAAGCTAAACGGATATGTTAATTTTCCAGCGGCGGCAGCGGCGGCATGATGACGCGCAGCGCCTTCCAGGAGGGCGGCTCGTCGCCCGCCGCCTCGCCCGCGCGCCTCGCCACGCGCGTCTACGCCTCCGTCGCCGACATGAAGCGCGCGCGCGCCAAGGTGCCGCACGCACACGCACACGCACACGCACACGCACACGCACACACACACACGCAAACAAACACACACACACACACACACACGTAAAAAACATAAACACACGCAACAAACATGCGTATAAAATGTATACGTAACAACCAGCAGAATTTAATATGTCGTTTATAGGCGTTTATGTATAAGATTAACACACATTATGCGATCCCTATAAAATCTTTACCATATTACGAGTATATGGTTGGCTAACCTAACCTAACCTAACTCGACAAACAGCAAAATACACAGTTATTCCATAGTTTTTTTGACGAATAATTTAATTAACATAATATAATCTATAACCACCGGTTGCAGATGTGGAGCAAGTCGGCGAGCAACAGCACGGGCGAGGGCGCGGCGGAGGGCGGCGGGGGCGCGGGCGGGGGCGCGAGCGGGGGCGCGGGCGGGGGCGCGCTGCGGCGCGAGTTCCACTCCACGCCCGACCTGGCGGCCGCGCTCGCCGCCGCGCCCGCGCGCACGCGCTCCAGCCTCGACCTGCACCACGGTAATGCTCTCTAATGCTACTGCTACTACCACTTCTCCCAATATACTTCATATACTTCAACAATAAATACAATTTTTTAAGTCATGAATCTCAGCAGGTGATGTTAATGTTATAATAAAGTAACAACTTTTTACTTTATACATATGGGTGTAATATACGGTACATATATCGATACAAATTTCATGACAATTTTCGTCCGGGTCTCTATTTGGCGACTAATCTCTGGAACGACTAAACTTTGCTTTTATTTTCACTGGTAAATAGTGGTGTAAAAAGAAATAACACCTTTAATTGTAATATTCCCACGGCAACATTGGGATTGAAAAAAGTCGTTTACGCGGGTTAAACTAAACAAGCTTCTGACAAAATTTCAAACGAACACGACGATAATACTAAGACAATAAAAAAATACATAGTTAATAATTCAAAGAGACAATCACATAAATGTTGCACACATTGTTTGTTATTCAACAACAAAAGATCTAACTAAGATACAAAAATACGGTTGAAAAGCACTATTTATTTTTTCAATGTGCAGTTCGAAAAATTTAGGAATTTTCTAACTCGTGTGTTATATTAATATTGACATATACACTTAACCCCAAGAGGGCGCAGTCCCGCCGCCGCCGCCGCCCGCGGGCCCGGCGCCGCAGCCGCAGAGCGCCGGCGCGGTCACGTCCACGTTCCGGCCGGCCGCGCCCGCCAAGCTGTACGCCGCGCCGCAGGACCTCGCGCCCGTCGCCTACCGACACCCGGAGGTGAGCGCGAGCACGCACACACGCACACACGCACACGTCTACGCGTGTGTACACGCACATTTGCACACACTGGCGTAGCATGGGCATTGACTGCCCGGGGTGGAAGATAAATTTGCCGCCTTAATATGTAAAATACGGGGAATCCCTATAAGTCAGCATAGACGGTGTTGTCATTTAAAAAAATACTAGCTGTGACCCGCGGTTGAAACCGCGTAAGTCCGTATCCCGTAGGAATATCGGTATAAAAAGTGCCTATGTGTGTGTTATTTCAGTTGTCCAGCTATCTACGAAGCAAAATAGTATTATTATTCACCAATAGATGTCAGGAAAAAAAACACGAATAAAACACGAATACGACATTTTCTAAAAGATTCCTAGCTAGATCGATTTATCGCCCCCGAAACCCTCTATATACTAAATTTCATGAAAATCGTTGGAGCCGATTCCGAGATTCCAATTATATATATATATATATACAAGAATTGCTCGTTTAAAGATATAGGATAATTCAAAGAAGTAATAAAAAATTCCGTGCAATCCGTGTCCGTGAAAGACTCTGTTCAATCGACCCGAATTTATAGCTGTGTTAAAAATATGAAATAGTTAAAATATTTACAAAATATGTTTTATTATTCACTGCGTAATTTGCAGGCCGCAGGCCGGCACGCCGCTCCCCCCGACCTAACTACGCTACGTATATCATCACCAATAGTGATAATAAATTTGTAATCAATTTTAATACAACCAGAATATATTTCAGAATACACGTTATTATTCCGTACTTTATACAAGATTTTTTCCCTAATTCTATACACGTAAGAAAACCATTTAAGAATTATATATAGTTTAAAAACCTAAAAATACGCTTTAATAATACAATCAACTAAATTTACTCATTTGGTTTTATTCATCGCTCAGATTTTTTTTATTTTGACGATCCTCATCCAATATAATAAGTTAATCTGTTGCAATTATTGATAACTGTACAAAGTTTGAATTAAATCTGTCCCTTACAAGTAGGTCAAAATCGACCCCAATCGGGTCGATTTTGATGTGGATGAGTTATGTAGTATAACTATTCCAATAGACTGTCCTAGAATGAAACCTAACACAGTTTGAAATTCTTACACATCCCAAACAAAATGTAACTTTCTCCCATTATACATTCCCCATATATATAATATAGGGAAATGGGTTGTTTTTGACTGTAGACAGTGAAAAAGCAACCCTATGTCAACCGCACACGTTGCAATTTCCAGCAGAGCGTGCGCGGGCGCGGGTGGTCGCGCACGCTGTCGGCGGACAGCTCGCACCAGTACGCGCAGCCTATCGCCATACACAAGACATTTGCGAGACAGGTATGATTAAATTATTTTTTCTAATGATGATAAAATATGCCTAGCATAGCTTTTAAAAGGTAAAGGTAAAGATTATATGCGTTTGTTACATAGTATTAATAATAATTAATAATTATTATGTACTTTATAAGATTCGAATAAAAGAGAAAATATTCTTATCTATACATATATTATAAAGCTGAAGAGTTCGTTAGTTTAAACGCACTAATCTCGGGAACTACTGGTCCGATTTGAAAAATTCTTCGAGTGTTAGATAGTCCATTTATTGAGGAAGGCTATAGGCTATATATTATGTACCACGGGCGAAGATGGGGCGGACCGCTAGTTATATATATATACTTCAAAGAAGAAATGTTTGTTTTCAGAATTCGACACCTGCGCCTCCTATCCCGGAGCCAGACTACAGCATGTCGGAGTCGGATGAAGATGAACATAAAAACAAAATCGAACTAACTGCCGTCGCGGAAACTAGCGCCAACAGCAACACTAGGTAAGAAGTAAATTTGTGTTCTTGAGAAGGTTTTATATATATTGTTTGGGAATTTATTTACAGAGTTTATATAAATTTTTCCAGGATGCCCTTGTATGCTTCAATTTGTATCGAAACTGACGAGGAGATTTACAATTATTTATAATTATATTTCGTTCAAATATCGATAAAGGTATTTTACTGCGAGTTTATTTTGATATTGGGGGTTGCTTATGTGTTACTGTGAAACAAAGTACAAATTATTATTAAACTGTTCATTGTGTGCGTTACTATTGTCGTGTTTATTTATATATTTTATTTATGTGTGATACTTATATAACGGGGTAACGTACGTTTCGTCTGCGCGTCGATATCTGTTTGCTTTAAGAAAAAATGACACCCGTATCAGTAATAAGACGCGCTCCCCGTTCCAGCGGCAGCAGCTCGAGCTCCGGCACGATGCAGCACTCGTTCTCGGTGGACGAGATCCAGAAGATCCGCACGCGGCTCAAGTCGTCCAAGTCGTGCGGCGACGAGCTCGGCGGCGAGCGGGACGACGGCGACAACTCGTCGTCCGGCGTGTCGTCCGACCAGGAGGCGCAGGCGCGGCCCGCGCGCCGCGACAAGGTGTCCTTCTGCAGCTCCGTCACCGTGAAGTCGTCCAACGACGTGATCAGCACCGAGCCCGTGCACAGCTCGTCCGAGAGCCTGGCGCCGCCGCCCATGCAGCGCCACAACTCGCTCACGCGCAAGCGCGCCGCGGCCGCCGTGCTGCGCGGCGCCGCGCGCGGCCGCTCCGCCGCCGAGCGCCTGGGCGTGGACGTGGCGCGCGCGCCCGGCCGCCGCCGCGCCGCCGTGTCGCTGGCCGACCTGCCGCCGCCGCCCGAGGAGCCCGCGCCCGCGCCCGCCTCCGCCTCCGCGCCCGCCGCCGCGCCCGACGCCGCGCTGCCGCTGCTGGCGCCGCCGCCGCAGTTCAGCGACCGCGTGCGCGTCGTCGCCGCGCTGCCCAAGCTGGCGCCGCTCTCCCCCCTCGCGCCCGTCTCCCCCCTCTCGCGCCCCGCCCCGCTCTAAGCGACGCTCCGCTGCTGATTCTAGAATATACTATTTACGTGTGTTGACATCTTATCATGTTTGATAACATCAATACATACTAGATTTTTTTTGCTTATAATATAATAATTCAAATGAAAGCAAAAGACATTCAATATTCACCGTACTGTTTGACGTATATATTCATGCACAAAATTGTACAAAAACACGGTAATGAACAATCTATATTATTTAGACTATAGTATTATAGTATATTCTAAAATCGTTATGTGAAATCCATTTCAATAACCACCAAAATGACAATTTCGCCACTGATTCAAATATTCCTATGTACAAGATATAAAAACGAAAAGGCGAATGTATACATCTAAGCGATGTAAAATATTTCGACATACTCAGACATGAGTAAATAAATCCATCAAAGCTATAAGAGCCGAGTGTCCGGCGCGTGAGACATTTGATGATTCGATGAACGTAGATTTTATATAGAAAATTTAGAACGATTGAACTATTGAATGTCTCCAGCCAGTGTTGGGGAACTTGAGTTTTTGAAGTTGTAATCTGAAGATCTTTCCAAAAACCCGTTTTCCCCAACACTAGCGCAAGCGTCTCCTGTCTCCAACCTTCCGGTGCCAAACTTTAAGCGTCCCTCGCAGGTCGCTGTCGATTTTTCACAATTTTACATAATATGCACTGATTTTATGAATACGTGAGCTACGTTTGATAGGTGTCGTTCTTATGAACTAGATTAGTCGTCAGTGCGCGGGACCTAGGCCCTAGCTCGTCCCGCGAACGGTAAAGCGATACTTTTTTGTAATCAAATGACTAAATGAAACCAAAGATTTATAGTATTTATTGTTGAGGAGTTAACATTGATATAGTCGAAAGTAATTTTTATACATTCCCTCGTATCGTATTGTAGTGGTCGCGCCGGTTCCGGCCGCAGCGAGCGAGCAGCGAGCGGCCTTCCCTTATTTATGTTCGTTATAAAAACAATAAATGTATATTTTAATTTCTACTACAACCGTGTGCCATCGCGTCTTTGATGTTTTAAATATTTTTATATATATTTGTAAATATTGAACGAGAGCTACGCTATCAGTCGAGAGCGGACGAAAGACAGACAAAAAGTATCCGGCCATCAAAATATATTGAAATTGAGAATATAAGCACGATGATATATTAAAAGAGTCCTATTGCGTTAGATTCGGGCGCGTTCCGCTGGAACGGCGCGGAACGTGGAATGTTCCGCGAGCGTTTGCGCATTTATATTCCGATGCTTCATCCGTTCCATTGTATTATACATTTTATATTTAACTACGTACCGTTGCTTTCGACCGCCGCAGAGAATCGCTCGAGCATATAGATGTAGGCCAACGAAATCTTTAGACCGTCGATATTAGTTTTTATATGAGTATTAAAACGAGTTAGACTGCATTTTTAGATCGTCTACGTTAACGTGTTGAGTCAATTTTCGCAACGAAAATTTACAAAACTGTTACACATGTCTTAGGTGCAATTTCAATCTTGAGAAGCGTATACCAAATTCGTAATTTAGCAAATTGATTTGGTGAAGCCATTCTCGCTACCAGCCTATCGATACGACTATTTTATATTTTTTAGCATTTGAATATAATTTTCAGTTTTAAATGTGTGCAAAGTTATATGATTTTGTTCGTTAAAATGTGGGGAATTGCGGTGTGACTGAAGCATAGAGTTGGGTACAGATAAACAAAAGGTTTTTATAAAAACTATTGACTTTTGTATCACACACAAACGGGAATTGATGCCGCGAAATGATTTTCCTTAGATCGTTTGGAGCTTACGTTATCTGTACACAACTTTATAAAGCTAAGCACGAGTCGTTTGAAAATTAGCGGGTCGTGGAACCCTATTGTATTAGCACAATTATGTTTTATTATTGGTGTATTATTGAGTTAATCTTCTTGTCATTAATTTAAGTTGTATAAATATATTGTCTACTTAAGGCATAGATAGGTAGTGGTAATTATATTAGGGCAATATTTGATGATTATAGAGTAAAAGGAGTGACGAACGGCAGACCTGCTATTCCATGTTATTTTACGTTTATAATCAGTTAAATTACATTAAAAAATCTGTATAATACGATTTTATGAATATAATTGTATTAGAAATAATTTCGAAAAAATTGTTTATTATAATCAATTATTATTGTTTGTATTTGATTTAAAATGTGATTGTTATGTTATCATTCCATTATTATTAAGTTTTGCCGAATGGCGGGCCAGCCGTTGTTTTGTATAATATTTACCAATTGTTTTTATTTCATTTGAATCTCAGTAACGGACGTGTAACTACAACTTGGTATACTTTCAAATGAAAATAAATGTTTCATCACTATTTTTGTGTTTTATTTTTCATGTAATTTCGCCGTTTGTATTATCCGCAGTACTCAGCTATGAGAGTGTAAACGAAATTTAAAGGCCTGTGCGGGTTGGCAGATGTCACATGTCGTCGAACTTTTAATTCTCGGATATGCCAGTTTCCTCACGATGTTTTCCTTCGCCGTTTTAAGCAGTGGTGATGTTAACCACATGTGCAGATAAATTGAAAAATCAATATATTTCCTGCCCGCTCGCCCGGTCTCGATTTTGAAGTCCGAGCTTCTCACCACTGAGCCACCACTGCTTTAACCATATTATACCCTGTGCATATACTAGAATTCATCAAAATCCAATCCGGCAGTTTATCGTGGATAAATAAGAAAAATGCTCACGCACTTACACACACGCACAGCCACAAAGACACACACTTTCACACTGTCAGTATAAAGTAGAATATGGAAACGGCTCAGAATTACCATTTTCATACAAAGATAATTTCACAAAATTACACCCTCTTAACCGATACAAAATAAAACAATCATTAATTTCAAAATTTCATTTAGTACAAAATAAAGCTTACACTAATTAACTGACAATTCTAAAATCTTACGGAATGTAAAAATTTAGAGCCTCAACGACAAAATTGAGGCTAAAATTGGACGGATGTAAGATCACAGTACCTTCATACCATTTATTAGAACTATTTTAATACTTTCTTTAACACAGTCGTATTTATACGTCGATTTTTCATTCATACATGATGTTTTTGACTCTATTAACCTATTAGACTCACTGTCACCTATAAAAAGGAAATAAAAAAATACTCCACTAGCCGAGTCGTTGTTTAAAAAATGCATTGAAATTAAAACCTTATTTCGGGGCAGTAATGTTGAAAGTATATTGGATTGTATCGCTCATTAGAAGTCTCCTTAATACACGCATAGGCAGAGATTTGCTTCGGAAGTTTTGATTTTGAGTCAAGTTGTTTTTAGTATGACTGTCAATGTCAATGCTTTTCTCAAAGCAATTCACCTTAATATTAAAGTGTGCCATAGTATGCATATTTTAAAAGTTTCGGCGGTGTTTCTAAAGATAAAATATAGAAATAACTAACTCGAAAGTTACATTTACTTTGTCTTATATTTCCCGATAAAGGAAATAAACTAGCATCCTACAGTTGGTACGAAAATAATTTTATGGAGTCTGCTTAATTCTAACGTCTCTCATATAGTATTCTATTCTCCAGTATTAAGATCTAAATAAAGAGTGACGTCATCAATTTTCACCAAACGCCGATAATCCACGGTCTCTTCGCACATCGGGCACTTGCCTTCTTCACGCAGGATTCTGAAAATGAGAAATAATATGTAACAGCCCGCAAATTGACTAGCGATATCAAAATAGTGTCACATTACTATTTTTGAATAACAATTTAACAAAAAAAAAAAAAGAAAAAATTCTTCGAATGACTTTTTAGTATTATAGGACAACAAAATATGCCTCTAATGAAAATATTTTAAATACAAGGATAACAATTTCCTGGTTGATATTTAAATAAAAAACCATAGTAATTGTACTACTTACTCAGTGAATTCACTTAAGATAGCTGGAAAGTCGCATTCCGGACATGCTGTGAGATCATCTTTGACAATGTGAAGACCCTGTCATTAAAGGTAAATTAATTAATGTAACACTACTAATACTATTTTATATTAACGTCATTCATGATATTCATACCTAAACGTTCTAACATTCTACGTTATCAACTTAATAAGTAATAAAACAACACGCAACAACGACAGTGTCTTAGAACGTGCCATTAAAAACCCAAAAATAAACCGCCGCTATCTCCGTCTCACAATAAAACAAACCGTTAACCGTTTTGTTACGGTTACAGAAAAAAAAATCAAATTCAAATCACTAACTAAACCCTGGCCGTTTACAAAAAAACTAAAACTGGAAATTGCGATCAAGAACTAAGCTCCGACCACACATAAAAAAAAACAAATTTAAAAAAGGAAGTCGCTACGCACGGTCGCCAAGCAGAAGGGCACGTCCGCCTCGCAGCGCGCGCAGTGCAGCTCGGCGGCCGCCAGCGGCGCGCCGCACTGCGGGCACGGCGGCGCGTGCGGCTCCAGCGGCACGTGCGGCACCAGCGGCGCACCCGGCGCCCCCGCGCGCGGCGGGTGCCGGACCACCCATTCGATCTTCTTGGAGTACTTGGGGTCTATCTGGGGGGTGGAAATTGAATTTTTAATAGTTTGCTTTCTTTCTTATACTTTGCAACAATGGTAATAGTGACGGTACCTAGATTTAAATACATATAATAACGAAGTAGAATTTTTATTTTATTGAATTAACAGTTATTCTTTAAAAATAACGGTTAACGGAATACAATTAGGCTAACGAAAACACTCTCGAACTCCACACAACGCAAACACCCTAAAATGTCGCACTAAAAATATAACAGCATTATAAATTTGTTGAAACTCTTCCGTAATTCACGACAAAAACGTCTTTCTACTAAAGAAAAATACAAGAACATGGTACATACAAAAATATTTAGAACATATCACCTGATCCCTGTATTGCGGCTGCATGAGCACGCGCGCCCAGTGGTGCGCGTCCGCCTTGAGGCCGGCGCGCACGCACTCGATCACCGTCGATGTTAAGATTGAGACTTGGTCTGCAAACAGATACCAAGTTACTCTATAGATAGAACTGATTGAAAAAGTAAAATACAAATATAAAGGAAAATAAATTATTTTGACGTGACAACGTCTTAAATTAGGTTGCGGCTCGGAGTCACTCATGAAAAAGTGTAACGCCCGGTAACGTTACGATGAGTCACCGAACTATGATCGGTCCGCCGCGCGCGCAGCACTAGAGAATTAGGCGCATTGAATCGGTGCGTGCTTGTGTCTCTGTCTCTGTCTTTTTAGTAAACAAACTATATTTTCTATAGTTGAAATTTGTGCAATTCTTATTTTCATTCAATTCCTTGTTCCTATTGTGCAATTTAATAATATTCATATCAATAAATATTCTACCGAGAAAAAGACGTTGTCACGTAAAATCTTCGCCTGTAAAACCGACTTTACAGGCAACCATTTTTTTATAATATCAAAAGATATATGCTTACGTTGTTGCGTGGGGAAAAAGGAAACTTCAGCAGCAATCCGCAACAGCAGCCTAGCGGCCAAGTCGTGACGCCCTCTCCTCACGTGTGTTCGTACCTATCAATTAATTTTTATGAGCGTGTAAGACTCATTAACAAATTGTTGTGATTTCCACTCTGCCTTATATATCGACTCTCTTTTTTTATACGACCTGATGCGCAGTTGCGTACTGCACATCCAACTGTCGGTTGTGATACTCGATTTTTTAATTAAAGCAAGTATATCTAGATTAGCGTTAGTATGGAATTTGTACATCCCATCGACAAATCAAACCAATCAACATCTCATATGTTTTATTGACTTAACAAATGCATGTCTGTTAATCACCGGTAAACATTAGGTCACAAGAGTTATATATAAAGAGTACCTTTTTATAATATCTTAATATTTAATATCTGCGTCTTTAATAAGTGTCAAGCTACACGAAGAATCAAAGGGTTTTTGATTATCTGTGACGTTCGAGAAAGGAACTTCGTTGACTGGCGAGGGTCACACATAGATAATAGACGGCGGCACCGGCTCTCGATCACGTTACCAGTATGTAGGAGTGCAGCAGGGCGAGGGCGCGGCGCAGGTCGCGGGGCGCGGGCAGGGCGCGCGCGCGCAGGGCGCCGGCCAGCCCGCGCGCCACCGCGCGCGCCTCGCGGTAGCGCCCCGCCTCGCACGAGCCCGCCGTGATTATCACCTGCGCACATGCGAGCGAAACCACCATCTGTATCTTAACTGACAGTTATTCATCCAACAGACTATATAAACCGATAATATTTTTTGCTAACCGACAGTATCAAATCCGGCTCGAAGGACCAACAAGAAAACATTACTAGGATTGTTATTGTTAACAAAGCTTCACAGAAAGCTGAAATAGTTTAATCGTAAAGATTATTGCATTTTAAATTAGAAATACTATATTAAAATTGATAGTCTAACACTTAAATTATTAAATTGCTAAAATATACATAACCTATACATTTTATTATAACCAATAAACCAACCATAAAATTTAACGAATATCGTTTCGCACTGAAGCCTAAGAATATCATAAAACACAAATAACAGCCGATTTTTGCGAAAATTCAAATCAACGAGAAATTTATTTGCTAAACTAATATAGACTTTTTTTATTCATAAAAGATGATGCTAGGAACTACTAGACCAATTGCAAAATTCTTTCATAGCTGGATATGTAGATGAACCGATATACACATTTCACGGCCGAAGCTGGGGCGGACTGCTGGTCTTTAATAAGTGAATAAAAAAGTATTATCTTATTTTGACTTATAACGATACTCACAGCAGTTTTAGCCGCTTCCGTAAATTGTTTCTTAGCCATATACAAACGGAACAAATGTCGTGGATCTCGCGGATTGCCATCTGTCTCTCCTAGCAGAAATTCGATCAACCTGTAAATTTCCATCCGTAATTACATCACATCTAACTCTCACGAGAGCTTAATGAAAATATATGCGAAACATTACCTTCTTGTCAGTCTTTCGTCATCACTTGCTGCAGCTGTATCGATAGCAATTGTAATAGCTTCATTTTCCTCGTCTTCAGAGCCACCAACTTTCAATAAATGAGACATCGCTTTGTTGTATTCTCCGGCATGGAAATAGAACTTCCCAGCCAACAGGTGATTCTTCTCCCCTTCGAAATGTATGGCTAGGCTTTTGAAATCCTCAGGTCTCGCTTGCGATGTCTGGATTAAAATTTCTCCATATAATTGCAATTTTCCATTTTTTCTAGCCAATTGAAATGCTTCGTCATAACATAAAGACATGACCAGGAATTTTATTGCCGATGTGGGATCATCGCTGTTTTGGAAATAATTTGCAACCATTTTGGCTCCCTGAATTGATTTAGATTCTTGAACCAAACTAACAGCTTCGTCTATATCGTCAAGCTTGTCTAAATTGAGACGTATAGCTGATTCATAGTCTTGGGCTTTCAAATAAGATTTGAGAGCATCGGCGTATCGTCCTTCTGCTTCCTTAGCTCTGGCATATTGCAAGTGAATGCTCGGCGAATTGATTTTAGGTATGAGCGCTTCAACTTTCAACCAAGATTTAAGTTTTATATACAGTGATGCCGCCTTTTCCGTATTTCCTGCGTGATCATACAGGGCAGCCGCGTGACTGTACTGTTTTTCTTCTTCAAGTAACATAGCGCAATCTTTAAGCAGATTCACATCATGAGAGTATTTCATTGCAGTTGTGACACCGCGCATTATATCACCACATCTAATGGACATCCGAGCGATGCCAGCTTCACATTTTGCATTGTGTTCTTTAACTTTTACGTCATCTAGGTTTTCATTTATTATGCTTTTCTCGTAAGTCGCAAGTGCGTCGTGATAATTAGCTCTGAAATGAGTATTAATTAGTTCAGTTATCAGTCAACCAATTTACGAATCAGTATGTCTTATTTTTCGATCCCTAAAAACAAAAAAAAAACTAATATGAAAAAGCTTTTTAACTGTTTAGTAACAATAGGCGACTCACGTGAGGTCCAGATGCGCCGCGTGGTGCAGCGTGAGGTAGGGCGCAGCGGCGGGGCACGCCGTGCGCGCTAGCTGCGCCGCGCGGGCCCACTCGCCGCGCGCCGCCTGCAGCTCCAGCGCGTACCGCCCCCCCGCGCTCCCGGCGCCGCCCCCGCTCCCCCCGCCGCCCCCGCCCCCGTCCCCCGCGGCGCCCTCCCCGCCCCCGACACCTTCCCCTCCCCCGCCACCGCTGCTGCTCTCCAGCCAGCGCAACGCGGCGTCGCCCTTGTCTAGGCACGCGCAGAGTAACCCACTATAATATATAAGTTAATTTACACACAATGGAACAAATACCTAAAGAGATTTATAATTGAGTGACAAAATAAATGTAACACACCACAAAATGGGTAACTCTTCTACGTGTGAAGCGTCTTCCAGAGCCCAAACCATAGCTACATCGTTCAGTCTTGTGTACACTCTGATTGCTGAAAAAAAACATACTGCACTTAATACAAAAATAGAACATATTATCGTCAAACGGTTATTGTTTTTTATTGTTCAGAAAAAATATGCAAATTAAAATTATTTTCATAATTCTGTTAAACTGTGACTAAAGAACACTCTGAACCAGCGCAGGCACCATAGAGTCTACGTGCCGGCCTACCAAAGTCCACATTGAGGTCGGCGATGGCGGCCTCCCCCAGGGCGCGCCACACGGCGGGCTCGTCCACCGCGTCGCAGAAGAGCCACGCCTCGGCGAAGCGCCGCAGCAGCAGCAGCTTGCCGATGTGCCGCTTTTGGTTCGCGACGCGCTTCTCCGTGTCCGGCTCCGCCAGCCCGCTCGTGTTGTGCGAGTCGAGGGCAACTTTTATTACGCTGAAATTGAAAAAAAAGTCATTACGAAATACGCGTCCTATTAGATAGAATATACATTTCTATTATAATATATAATATTCAAACGAGAAGCACACGTTGTATGACACATGAAAATAACAGAACTGTGGTATTAAAAAAAGTAGAACTTAGCCTTGTTATTCATTTCGTAATATATTCAGAAATCTTTTGATTCCGCAACAAATCTTTATTACCACCTATAGAGATCACATTAATCAGTTCAATACGATCAATTCGTCCACCAAAGCTAATACAAAAACTTAAGCATACAATCCGTGAAAGATAAAAGCGACGTACTTGCCACCGCTCGCATAGCAGTAGACGTCGCCGGAGAAGAGTATGAGCGGCACGTGGTCGGGCTGCAGCGGCGTGCTGGCCACGAGCTGCACGTGCGCGCCGCGCGTGGAGTGCGGCGCGAAGTGGAACGTGCTCAGCGCCGCGCCCGTGTGCACGCCGAACACGTTGCGGTCCGACAGGCAGATGTCCCACACCACGCTCTTGCAGCTGCACACAACGGCTCTAGCTGATGTGGGTGCGTTTTACGTAAAACACACAAGAACAAATAATAAAGAGAAAAACATCGTTCTTTTTGCTTATTCTATGTGCAAAACCGTAGATACAATAAATTACAGTCAGTATAATATACATGATGCAATGTTGTCTGTCTTTTCGTCACCTGACCGGCGGCACGGCGCACAGCTCGCCCGCGGCGGGCCAGTACACGTGCGCGCGGCTCACCTGACCGGCGGCACGGCGCACAGCTCGCCCGCGGCGGGCCAGTACACGTGCGCGCGGCGCCGCGCGTCCAGCAGCAGGGCGCGCGCGCCGCTGATGTCGGCGTGCAGCGCCAGCACGCCGCACGAGTGCTTGTAGCGCACGCAGCGCCGCCACTCTTCCAGCCCGATGTACTCGATGTCGCCCTCCTGGATACCATATTCGTCTGTTACAGTTGTCCGCGCATTACAGATAATAGCGTAGTTACAAACTAGAATGAGAGCAGAAAATTAAAAGCTAATAATGATCCCATACATAAATTGAGCTTATTTAATAAAAAAAAACAACCTAATCTTTAAATAGTTAATCTATAAACTACAATTTTTATTGGGAACACTCGGGAGGCATCAGCAACAAAAATAAAACCAAAATAGAAAACAATCGAATTGAGAACATCCTCTTTTTTGGAGTCAATTGAAAGTTACAAGTAACAGCCATTAAATACAAAGGTTAACTTAAAATATTTAACTTCACTCACATCCGTAACAAAAATAAAGAAATCGCTCGTGAGATGAATATCGACTATTTTAGCATTAGCCATGTGCGGTTCTGGAAACAACATAGCTTCTTTCTCTGGTTCTGAAGGGTCCGGTGGTTCAATCTGCAAAGAAGTAAACATAAACACCTTTTATATGAACTTTATAACATTAATAAAAATACATTATTATATATGAAAAAGTACCCCTCCCCCTAGAATAAAATGAATTTTCAATCCATAAATCTAAACGTTATACGTCGCCACACTCACGGAATGCAGCATGGCCCGCCCCTGGAAGAGCGCGGCGGCGTACCGGCCGGCCACGCGCAGCGCGTCCGCGGGCGCGGGGTACTGGCGGCGCAGCGGCGCGCCGCCGCCCAGCGGGTAGAACCACGCGTGGGCGCCGCTCGCGCAGCACACGTGCGCCGCGCCCAGCGCGATCCACGTCGGCTCCACTGTCAGCGCGTACGTCGCGAGGGCTGCTGGTTCCGCTGGTGGGATGCAACAGTATGAACGTTATGGATTGACATTTTTCTCTCTCATTCACCACACCTAACTTTCGACCGATATTGCAGTTGAATATAGATAGTTTGATGAAATTTAGTTACTTACAACTTTGTTTTCATGTTTCAATAGGATATCTAATTCATTTGCTTTATTAATTTAATTAACACGATCTAACTCGATAAATAAAAGTACACACTAAGATACATCCATACATACAAAAAGAAATTCCCAAAACTATCAACAAATATATTTGCCTCTGTTAACCGGTTCCGGTTCATCGCCCACCGCAATACACTGATACACGGTGACCTCGGCGAGGTTGGTCAGCGTCAGCACCCGGGTTCCGTACGCAGCGTACAGCGGCGGCAGCGCAGTCACGTACACGTTCAAGTACGCTCGACCCGCTGCGGCGAGCAGGCGCCCGTCCGCGCTCCACGCACATCGCTCCGCCCCGCCAGACGGAGTCACCGAGCCGCAGACTTCTCCATTGTTCCACACGGAGATTAGCTTTAGCCTACATTCAATTTGACGGGTTCAATGTAGTGATAGAAAATTTTATCTAATACAAATAGCAAATTAGGTTGAACTATAAAATAGGTTTGCCCATTTCACCAACTAATAAATGCTTTATAACTATATTGTAACTCTAATAAATGCTTTATAAATAATATATATGATTTGAAAACAACTCACTGCCCATCACCACAAGATGCTGCTTGGCCATTGAATATAGCAACATCCGTCAAACTGTCCTTATGATTCTTAACTTGAAATAACTCTTCCCCCACTTCCTTTATGTGTGTGGATATTGCAATCACAAATCCAGCACTAAACCCTATCAGAATATACCCATCTCCATACCACTTGTATGAGATAATCGAACCATATCGCTGTTGAAAGGCAAGCTCTATAGGATTTTCAGGATTTAACAAGTTGTACAGGTATAGTGTTCGTTTGCCAACAATGAGACTTATCTGAAACGTTTTTAATAAGAAATTACAAATATACTCTTTAGAAAAACCACAATCAAAATACTACTGCTAGATTAATTTTTGAATAATTTAATTTATTAATAGCTCATAATTTTGCCATAAATACCACTTTAATCACCCGATTTAAACAGAAAACTTACAGTATTTTCGCCAGCAACTCTTTCATCTGTCTTCATCTCTGAAAATTGTAGATCATTTGGTATGTCTCTCAGAGTGATTACCCTGAGGGTGTCTCCATCCGAGTTGTTGATTGATAAACTCTTATCATCTGATCCAAGGACAAGTATACTGTCTCTGTTCCAAGCAGCACATGTTATTTTCTTGCTGTGCTTCCCTATTATGGGTATTCTCCTGCAAATAGGATGTCAGTCATTACTGTTCACATTAGTGCATTTTATAAATCATGCTTTTATTCCTATTATACATAACATTGTGTAATTGTGTAGTTATTTTTCCATACTTCATATACAATATATGTTAAAATATTAAGGCATGTTTAATCTATACTAATTATAAAAACCCGAAGAGTTTGTTTTGTATGTTGTATTCAAATCAGGTTAAATCACCCTTATCTCAGGAAATATGGGACTGATTTCAAAAATCTTTACATTGTTGAATAAGTACTTGATCAGCAGACCACTGCTTATAGATATGGTATTTAAATGATTTGTCACAAGCCATAACAAAATTTAAAGATGCAAACAAATAATTTTACAAACATACTTAGTGGTATGATGATGATACAGTGCTAAATTTCCTTTTTGAGTACCAACTGCTAATAGTGGTTCTCCGTAAGACCAAGCCAAACATGAAGGTGGCTCTCTCAGACCTGTGTCAATATTTATTTTCTTATTGGCATGGCATTCCCATAGAAAAACTGAGTTGCTGTTTGGTGTTATCATGGCAAGATAATCACCATCATTGTCCCACTCCATGCCAGCACATAATCTGTAAAGATTATATAATGTGATTGATATAAAAAAGATCATTGAAGCATCAGAGGGAAAAGATAAGATTAGGTTAGGCATAAAAGAATTTAATGAGACATTTTAAGGAATTAATTTTTACTTAATATTAATCCTAATCTCAAAGAAGTTATTAAATATTGTTTACCCGGGTAATTTAATTCTTTCCAAAAGCTGACCAGATCGGTCGTGGATCGCAACTGTGGCATCCGTCCCAGTGGTGGCAAGCAAGGATCCAGCCTCACCCTTCTGCCACATGAAATATAGCTCGCCCAACCCATGTGGCTGCTCTATTGTATACAATAGCTAAAAACAGGATTCTTAAATTAATAACTGTACAATTTCCTTTGCGGCTTATTTAATAATTACAATGTTTGTTCTCATTACTTTAGGCCCAGACATATTAAAAATGTTCCTTTTTATTTCACATTAAGTAAAGATTTAACATTTTCAGTTTGTTTATTTTTATTGTGTTGCTAGGCGACCGAGACAGATTTCTTATTTTCTTGCCTTCAAGCTTCAGCTAGGTACATAAAATGACATTGACATTGTCAATTCAGTCCTCAAAGTGTCATTGCGAATGACAGTTTATTGGTAACATTTTTTCACTTTTAAACGCAAGTTGTACTCTATTAAATATCAAATAATACTCATAAAATTTTCTACATAAAATTAAATTAATTATGTATCTAAAAACTACTGCCCTGTACTCAAGTTTTGGATTGCAATATCTAAAACAACCTTTTTATTAATAAGCTATATAACGTATATATATTTTTTAACTATGCAAAGCAACAAATTTTAGTAATCGAAGTTAAAAAATGAGTACACTACTTTCTGTATTTAATTAACAGTAAACAGAAAAAGATTGTTTATGAGTACATTGATAGAGAGACGTCCATATAATAAGTAATATGCGGTCGCAAACCTAACATAAAACAAATATACAAGAAAATTAACGCCATGATGCTTGACAAAAATAAAAAATAACAATAATGATAACAATTAACAAAAATAACAACCGAAACTTTCGTAACCAATTACGATAAAATTTTATTCATTATTATAGTACACGAATACTATTTTTTTTTATTTTTCGCACGATATTAATCGACTGTATCACCTCAGTTGTATCCTACTAATTCCCTATTAGTTCTATCCTACCCTTCTCCTTCTTCTTCTCAATATTGTAAATGCAAAAGTTTGAGAGAACGGATGGATGTGTATTTGTGATTCTTACGCGCAAAAAGTAAAATGACGGATTTAAAAGAATAACATATAATACCAATAACAATCAGAATAAAAATGCTTAATAATACTGATCTATGATCGTTAGTCCTGGTTATTAAATATTATGTTCTACTTATTTGTAATTTGATCACCAGTAAAAGTTGGCGCGGCAATCAATATTAATTTTGATAAATGGCAATATTTGACTTGACATTTATTTATTTATAAATAAACAATAATCAGCAAATATATGTGCATTAAATATGCATTAAAATCTATTTTACTCTTATTTTAATTATAAACATTAAAATTCATAATGAGCACTAGATTAATGTCAATGCTCGCAGACCAGGTATATTATTTTATTATAACCTCAAACGAATTTTATTATAATGCAATTTTTTCTATAAAAAATTTTATATCTATGAATTATTTTTATCGCTTTCAGCTAGTCAGTCACCAATTGATTAATAGTAATACGTTAAACAAATTAACTCACTTTCGCTTAACTTATAAACATACAGAAAATATTTATGTGGTAAACCTATCTTCAAATGAAAGTACCCAAATTTCCGAGCAAGCAAGGCAGAAAAAGGACTCGGAGTCATTATTATTTGAAGTTGACAGAAACCTTGTAATTAAAAATGTGCTTGACGGTATCAAACAGAAGGAGAATGTAATACCAGAAAACCCAAAAAAAATTGTTATTGATTACAGTTCACCAAACATAGCAAAACCATTCCACGTCGGTCATTTAAGATCCACTATAATAGGTAATTTTATTGCAAACATAAACACGCATTTCAATAATAAAGTTACTAAAATAAATTATCTAGGTGATTGGGGAACACAGTTTGGTTTATTGCAGTATGGACTTAAAGCTAAAAATGTTACTGTTGATGAATTAAAAAAAAACTCTTTTAGCACATTGTATAATATCTATGTTGAGACAAATAAATTAGCAGCTACAGATGAAAATATACAAAATGAGGCTAAAAAATATTTTTCTGATATTGAACAAGGGAATGCAGATTTGGAAACTTGGAGATATATTAGAGATATAACGGTTAAAGAATTGCAAAATGTTTATAAAAGACTGGGAATAACATTTGATCATTATGAGTGGGAATCTGATTACAATGGAGGTGCTATTAAAGATTTAATGCAGTTATTAGAAAAGCGTAATATCATAACAACTCATGCATCTGGGAAGAAGGTTGCCACAGTAAATGATAGAGATGTAACAGTTCTGAAAAGTGATAATTCCACTCTGTATATATCAAGAGATATTGCTGCTTTACTTAGTAGATATAAAAGATATAATTTTGATGAAATGCTGTATGTTGTTGACAATGCTCAAACTGATCATTTTAATGCGCTCATTGAAATTGTTAAAAAATTAAACAGTAAATGCGCAATGGGCTGCAGACACATAAAATTTGGAAGAATACAAGGGATGAGTACAAGAAAAGGAAATGTTATATTTCTAAATGACATATTGGATGAGGCAAAAGCTAAAATGCATGAAAAACAGTTGCAATCGAAAAGTAAGTTTCTATTACATAATAGTGATAATTGGGTGAAAATGACATGATTTAAATGCTTTCAGGATCTCACAAAATGGTAAAAATAAACCTCTATGATTATATGTATCTCTATTGGCATAAAAAAAATTGGTATGCAGGTGACAAAATTTAAAAAGGGGTTAATTGTAATTGAATTCTACAAATATCAATTAGAAATTATAAGTACATTAATTTGCATTTCCTAATTAGCATAATTATCAAATTATTTTGTATATATCCTGGATTTACCAAAATAGGTATCTTAATCAGGTAAAAATTAATAAGTCTGAACCAAATGTGGACAATAATGAAAATATTTGCAATATTCATTTTATAAATCCATAAAATCATCAACTTCTTATTTTAGATACAAGATCATCAGCCATGAATGAAGAAACATGTGATATATTAGGTACAACAGCAGTGATAATCAATGATTTGAAACAAAAGAGGCAGAAAGATTATGTATTTGACTGGGACAGAGCACTACAAAGTGAGGGTGACAGTGGGGTGAAGCTCCAATACCTTCATTGTAGATTATGGAGCTTGGAAAAAAATTCAGGAGTTAGTCTTCCAGATTTTTGCTATCCTGAGTATTTAGAAGAAGAAATTATTGGTGAAGTTGTTGCAGAGCTAGCATGTTTTGACAATATTTTACACAAAGCTTATTTGGAAAACGAAGCATGTATTATAGTCAATTATCTTTTTAGACTATCTCGATATGTTAACAGAATGTTTAATGAAGTTAGAGTCAAAGGTGTCAGTAATGATATAGCTTCTCAAAGACTTCTTGTATTCTTTGCAGTGAGACAGGTTGTAAATACCGCTCTTAAAATATTAGGAGTAAAGCCTTTGAATGAAATGTAAATAAATAAATAGTTTATGATGTTTTTTCTCATGTTACCATATTTAATAAAATAATCAGCATAAACATTTGTTGATGTTGAAATTTAAATCAGTTGTTTAAAATTTGTTATATTTAAACAAGATAAATCCCTTTATACATAAAGTCGTATCAAAAAATTTATAAATTGGATTGTAGAGGACAAAAAGACTACGTTAACTGTATTAACTTGTAACATACGTCAATCGGTAAATTATACAAAAAAAACCTTTATTAAAATAATAAATAGAATATTATGAATACAGCATTGTATAAATAAAAACTTATAATTTTATAACACTTATTGTTTCATTTAACATTATATTTTTACTGTGTTATAATATATCTATAACATAGTCTTTGTTGTCCGTGAAAGCATAGACTAGAGACACGTTGTATTGATGGCGACCCCTCCCGAAGTTGGAGGGAGTTTTAAATCACTTTGAGGTTTTAATATTTTTCACAAAATGCCCACTGAAATTCTCGATTTTATGAATACGAAACTAAATTATTACCACTTGTGAATAACCCTACAATGTAAAGCAAAATTAACGCACTCTTAAAAATAGTTTTAAACCTTTAAAATATCCTCGGCTGGCGTCGCCATTGTTCGTTTCGAAACGCGTTGACGTCAGAACAATCGGACCGATCCTGCGTCAAGACTGCACTTCCGTTAGTCACGTGGTACAATTGAACCAATCAGCGCGCTTTGTCTCTTTATAGGCCGACATTTTCTGACAAGCGTAGAAAAAGTTTTCATCAACAGCCGCCATTTTGCGCTGGAGAGACTGAGAAGTATTTCGGAATTTGTCGTGTAAATTTTCTGTTTTTTCTAAATCATTTTATCATAAACTTGTCCATTCCCTATATTTTCAAGTGTTAAGTGAAATAGTGTAAGAGGATCGCTAAAATAAGTTCAATAAAGTAGCAAAAATCTGGTGATATTGTTTTCATTTATTGTGCTAGTTCCGTCGGAAGATGGTGAGAGGGTCTGTGTAGCTCTTCGATTCGGAGCTTTGTAATGGCGAATACTTGAGTGAGAAATTTTAATATGTGCCTTCAATGGTTCGAAGGACATCGAACGATCGGGATGTGGGTGAATTATATTGTGATGAATGACAAATCGCTCTAAAATGTTGTTTTTTAAAGATATTAGACATAAAAGTGTTATTTGAATCGGCGGGCCGAAATATTCACGACGGCTTACGTTTAGTAAACAGAGCCATGGCCGATCATCATGTGGATGAGCCGCCAAATAAGCGGGCAAAAATGATCCGGGACCCGTTTCAGGGTCCATCGGACACCGCGGGTAAGTACTTTTTCATATTTTAAAAGTTTTGTAATGTTTGAGCACTCTGCTGTCATTACTTTATTACTGTGAATTTTGACATTTTGTCGTCGTTCTTGTTAGCGCCTTGCAAGTTTTGCGTCGTATTTATTATTTCTTGAGTAAATGAATAAGAAAAAACGTGTTTTTATAGTACGTTTTTGAATAATTTATTATTTAAAATTTTAATATAGTCTGTGAAACGCAGATTTTACACAGTACCAACTTGATAATATATTACATCAAACAGGATAACTTTTGGAATAGTCCCGATTGTTAAAAAATAATTTTCCAATCGATTAAAAAGTGAAAGTTTGTATGGCAATAAACATAATTTTATTGATAAAAAAAATTAATTTAACAAATTAGGCCACACTGTGCCTATGTATTCAACAAAGCCATATAATATGAAATCAAGAAAAAATTCTTGCTTTAAATGAAGACTACGATTATTTAATATAGAAAAGATTCTTATTATCAAATTTACCAGTCCAAATTTACAAATGACCTACTTAAAACTTAGAATTTTTATTAAGAAAGTATTGATTTAGGCCAACTTTATGAAATTTACAATACTGTAAGGATACTCACAAATTATTTGTTAAGAAAAATTTAAGTATGCACAAATTTTGTAAGTGTACAACATGACATATAACCTCTAATTTCTGTCAAACTAATATTCAAAACATAATGTATTATATAAATAAATAAACACTAAACCAAACATTAAACATGGTTCAGATTAACTAAATGAGATTCATTGTTAGTTTTAATTATAAAATAATTTTTAAAATGTATTTAATCTATATTACTCATCTTTTCAGTCAATATTTAAACATACAGACCTAAACTAAGAATTCAAAGCCTGAATTGTTTTCCAATGAGAACTGAAAATATATTGTAGTTATTTTATTATATATGAAAGTAAAGAAAATGTTAATGTTGGCTTTTAATTTTATTTAAATTAACACAGCTTTTATACTTGTGAGTATGTGTAGAATTTGTTACCATAAACACAAATCCACTTTTATAATTGTGTTAAAACAATATCTTAACCAAATATCAATCACATATCATTGTTTTTTACATATATTTCATTTGAGTAATATTGTGAGAAAAATCTTGGTCACAAATAAGAAATAAACATTTGTTGTAGCAGATGGGTTTTCGAACCTGGACATGTTCGACCTTGAAAAGGATCTCCCTGACGAGTTGATGGGGGGTTCTTGGGGTGAACAGCCCGGTGTCACAGGCCCAAAGCCTCCAGCCCAAGGTCCAGGGCCTGGGGGGCAAATGGGTCAGCAGCAGCTGAATGGGGATGATCCTACTGCTGCAATGCAACGGCAAATCAATAATCATCTTATACAACAAGTGAGTACCTGGAAGTGATGTAAATATTAATTGTTTTTGATAATACATGTCACTTATATTAAATAACAAGCTGTTGGGATAATATTGATTTAATCAAAGGAGTTTTTATTAGCCAATTAAATATCACATAAATTATATATTTTTAAATGAAGAAAAATCAAATATTTGTTATAATGACAATAATATATGTTAAGTATGTAAATCATAGTGCTCCAAAAATTTAAATCTTATTTGTGTAAGGTAAATCTTATGTTCTATCTGCAAAGAAATAAGCAGATATAGTAATTGTTGTATCACTTAATATTATATTTTTATGATACTATCATTATAATTATCTATTAAGTGACTTTAACTAAGTACACAATTTATTTTCTTTAGTAATGTAACAAGAAGTGCAATCAATAATAAACACAATAATCACATGAACAACTTATACTAATTGTGTATTATTTCGTGTGCGGGTCTTTTCACAGGGCAATAAGAGTGGCTTAGTTGGCCACAACAACCCGTTAACTCTGGGTAGCTTAGGTAGTAAGAGTCCTAATCTTCAATCGCCGCCTAACGTCTCCGTTTCTAAGGATCTCATGGGAGGGATGCATCAGCAACTTATACCAAATACCAGTCATCCCAATCAAATGCATTCCACTATGCCTATGAGTTCTATTCAAGGTATGTATATTTCCTGCACATTTAGCTTTAAATTGTTATGATAAAACTACTAATCATTATTATTAAACTATGCCTCCAATTTTTATGTCTAAAAGAAAAGAATGATAATAATAATATATAATAATAATAAATTTATTTCTTATCAATTTACAAGATTTTTCTATATATGATATATAATGGTTTTGATAAAGCTATGTAAGAATTGATATTCAAGTTAAAAAATTCAAAAGATTCAAGCATAAATATTAAAAAGTTCAGTTTTATTAATAATTGAATATTAATTTACTTTGTTTAATAATTTTAATTTTAAATTAAATATAAAAAAAGTAATGAGGAAAAATAAGTAGTAACATACTATAACTGATGTTTGTTTGATCAAACAAATTTCTATATTATTTACTATTTCTTTATTTTTATTTCTATTTTATAGGTATGTGAATAATAAATTTGTTACTTTAAAAAATTAAAGGGATCCATGTATATATATATACTTCTTAGTGTTCTAGATAATGCACATTTTGAGATGACATTATAATTTATCTATGAACATGTATTTATTTGCCATTTTCATCCACAGCTGGTATGAATGTAGCAAATGTGGGTGGCAACATGGTGGTGACAAACAGCAATATGTCTGGTGCTGGTATGCTGGGAGGTGGAATGATCAACAATGTGAACAAGCAGCTGCCGACCCTCATGGGTAATAATCACCACCCAAATGCCCAACATCATCCTCATGCTCAGGTAATTTGGGTTAAAAAAAAGGTCAAAAAATCATTTAAAAGTCTTCATTGGAAATATTTAGTGCTTTTAAAGTATATTAAAGAAATATTGAATTTAATATTTATAATAGCATCTATTTAATTTTGATTATGTTATGTTGCATATACACACACACACATTATAATGAGTTTACATATTTTTTTTCTGTATTGGATAAGGAATGACAATCTTATATTACCTATAAACACTTGATAACTATTAAGGACACACCCATTTTTTAACATCAGCTTATACTGTGTTTAATGTTGTGAGCTAAACATTTAGAATTTGTTGGTTGGTTGTAAATTTATTCAAATAATTTATAATCATATGCACTAAACATTTCAAGGTTTTTGCTTAGAATAGTTTTCTGTTATTGCAAAAAAATTGCTATAACAATTTGTAAGTGCACTAATTGACTTGCCAAAAAAATAGCAATTGTTTGTATAGCATGTAGTTTAATGATAGTATACAATGTTAAACATAATGCCTCAAGAATTTACTCACATTATAATGTCTATATTTATGTATATATTGTGGTCACATATAAATTTAGAAAACTTAATTTTTTATTACATATTCTTGTATATCTTAGTTACATTCCCTCCATTATATATTTGTACCAGAAATAATGTTTTTTGTTCAAATTAAAAAGGAGAGGAAAACATTTTTGAAGGCAATGTACAGATTGTTATAGTTTAGAAACATTAGCAGACTTCTTCCATAAGTTGTATGTTTATGTGGTATCATACAGGCAATTCAGAACGGGCCGCTGGGCGGGCGGGTCGTCGGCGGCGTGGGCGTCGGCGTCGGCGTGGGCGTGGGCATGCAGGCGCCCATGCGCTCCGGGCTCGGGCAGGGCGTCGTGCACGGCATGTCGCACGCGCGCGCTGGCGGCGGGCACCCGCTCGTGCCGTACCACCCGCCGTACGGGCAGCCGGCGGCCGGCGGCGTGCAGCGCGCGGCCGGCGTGCGCTTCGGCGCGCCGCCCGAGGCGGGGGGCGGCGCCGCGCAGGCCGTGCCGCCCGCGCCCTCCCCGCAGACGCCGGGCGCGCCCGCCGGCGGACAGGTGAGAGATCAAACGCATTCACAACTTCCTTACACCTGTTTATTCCTTTTGAGAAATGGCCGACATGTAAAGAGTAAACTTACGAATTTGATTTTTGTCAGGCTGTGTAAGTTAAAGAAAAATGTTATTCATTTATTAGTGTATTATAATATTGGATGGTTACAGTAAAGATAAAAGTTACATCTAGTGTATTTATTAGTTTTTTATATGCCATAAAAAAATGGTATAACAACTTATATCATTCTATTAGACTGGAATAGTTTACAAAATGCAATAAACTTCAAGTTCATGATTAAAAATTAAGTAGTATATGATCAGTCTTATGACTAGCAATGCATATAAGTCGGCCAAGCGAGATCACACCGCAACAGCGCCCATACCCACAATCGCACACCATAATGAGCGCGTCACTCGTGTCAGTCACAGCCTCAGGCGGCGGCGGCGCCGGCCGCGCCGAGCACGGGCTCGATCGCGGACCCGGAGAAGCGCAAGCTGATCCAGCAGCAGCTGGTGTTGCTGCTGCACGCGCACAAGTGCCAGCGCCGCGAGTCGCAGGCCAACGGCGAGACGTGGACGTGCACGCTGCCGCACTGCAAGACGATGAAGGGCGTGCTCAACCACATGATGTCATGTCAGGTATGCCTACGCTGCAACTCGAACTTGTTTCTTGATCAGCTTTTAACTATCACCACTAAACCACGTGTGCACAACATGTGCTAACTCTAAAAAGTTACTTGAAATACTATCGTGAGTTCAATTTTTTTAAGTGATAACTCTTGAGAAAAGCATTGAACTAAATATGTAATCATATCATAACATTCTCTTGTCATCTCACTTGCACATTGGTGATTAAGAATACTTGGTTGCACTTTGACAACTTTACTGTGCAGACACAAAAATTAATAAATAAATGCTTATCACAGTTCCATAATTGAAAACTTATTAGATACTCATAAAATAAGGAACAGGTATTAAAATTCATGCAAATTATAAAAAAGACTAATTACGTTTAGAAAATATTTATATAAAAGTCTATTTTATTTAAGAAAATTACATAAACAATCAATTGTGGATAAACTTGTCTATTGAATCAGATTTAATGCTAACATTTTAAAATTATTATCTAAAAAGTTGCCTTTGTGTTATTCCAGTTGTCCAGCTACTAAATTTCATTGCAATCGGTTTTGTCGTTTTTGCGTGAAAGAGTAACAAACATAAACACATACGCATTTATAATATTAGTATTTATAATATTAGAGGATAGTAGATAGAATGAAATCTTAACTCTCCCATCAATGTAATATTCAGAGTCTTTTTCATTACCACAGTTTTTTGGGCTACATGAAATCATTAATATTGGTGTTAAAATGAACAATTCAGTTTTTGTTTTAACAAACTAAAAAAAAAAACTAATTGTACAATTATGTTTTTAAGTATTTAGTTGAACCTGATTTTTTTATTTGAATATAACAATATTATTATTTTTAGGCGGGAAAAAACTGTGCAGTACCTCACTGTTCATCATCAAGACAAATCATCAATCACTGGAAACATTGCAATAAGAATGACTGTCCTGTCTGTCTACCACTCAAACAGGCAGATAGGACTAGATCTAATACTATGAATGGTAAGTGTATTTTCTGAATTATCTATGTATTTGATCTCTGTTACATTCATACAAATTCTTTAAACTATTTTTTTTTATTATTATTATTTACCATTAGGAGGTATAATCTAGTGTAATTAACAACATTCCCTACTGCCAGACGAGATACTCTACTTGTACTAAAGTTAAAAAAAAAATTATATTTATTATAATAATTTCGTAATACCACATTTACCATGTATGGATTATAGACACATACTCTTAACTTTAAACATACTTAAGCTTCATACTGAATTTAAGTGTATGCTCTAAACCTAAAAAAATGTAGATTTATTAAAAGATTGTATGTTTACAGCGGCCGCCGTGTCCCACGCTACAACGGGCGTTGGCGTGGGCGTGGGCGTCAGTGGCGTGGGCGGCGCGGGCGCCAGCGTCGGCGGCGTCAGCGTCAACGTGAACGCGCAACCGCCTAACACGCTTCCGCCCGTCAACCCGTTACAAGGTAATGTAATCCATGGGTCTTATGTTCCCTTCTTGATATTTTCCTTAGAATCACTTGAAATTTCCACTTGAGACTTCCACTTTTTCTAAATTATGCTTCCTTAGTATTATATTTATAATAAAGTAATTTACTGGGTAAAATTTTAAATAGTTTGAAAATATTTAGCAATAATAATTTATTTTAAATATTTTACATTATAATTTTATAGCATAACTAACTTTATTACTTTTGTAAATAGCTGGCGGGAACGTAGCGTCAAACGCGTCGAACGCGAACGCGGGTGGCGTGGGTGTGGGCGTCGGTGCCGGTGTGGGCGTGGGTCCACCGGAGCTAAAGCGTGCTTACGAGGCGCTGGGGCTGGGCATCTGCCCCACGTCGGGCATGGGCTACGCCCGAGCGCCGCTCGCCCGCCTCGCCGCGCCGCACCAGCCCGTGCAGCAGCTGTTCCACCAGCAGCAGGACGTGCAGCAGCAGCAGGTAAGTGACTAAGCTTGCGTTGCTTTACAACTTTCTAGAATTTAAATTTTATAAGAAGGAAAATTTTGAGATTTTAAACAAGCATATTTTATGCTACATTTTGATACTTATTCACTGTCTGTTTCAGAGGAAGGGTTATCATTTAGTTCCTTAATAGATTATTTTAAAAACTATCTTGTGTCGTTTGTGTAGCTCGGCGCTGGCGCGCTGCAGCTGGGCGGCGGGCCAGTGACGGCCAACCCCGTGTCGGGCACCAAGGAATGGCACCAGTCTATAACACCTGATCTCAGAAACCACCTCGTGCATAAACTGTAAGTAAAGAAACTACTAAAACAATCAAGGAACAATAATATGACCCTTAACAAATGAAATTGTTAAATAGATAGTCAGGTCAGTCATTACTTTTTTGTAGACAAAAAACTGTACAACAATAGTATATGTTACCTAAAAGTGAATGAATTAAACAAATTTTTTATTTTAAATAGGGTTCAAGCCATTTTCCCGACACCCGACCCCACGGCAATGCAAGACAAACGTATGCACAATTTAGTTGCATACGCGAGAAAAGTAGAAGGCGACATGTATGAAATGGCTAGTACGCGCTCGGAATACTATCATTTACTAGCCGAAAAGATTTACAAAATTCAAAAAGAATTGGAGGAAAAACGTCAGAAGAGAAAGGAGCAGCAGTTGCAAGCGCAGCAGGCGCAACAGCAACAGAACCAATTGCAGCAGCAGCAGACTGGGGTTCTGCCTGGTGGAGGTGTGATGGGTGGCGTGAGGCCCACAGCGCCGGTGGTGGGCGTGGGCGTGGGTATCGGCGTGGGCGTTGGAAGGCCCAGCCTACCCGCGCAAGCCGGCTTGCCTGCCATGCGTATACCTTCGCCCGGTATGAATCTGCCTATGTCAGCGAATAGAATGACGTATCAACCTAACCTCGTTGGACCGCCGGGCCCTAGTCCAAATCAGGTAAATTACTATTGTGTGTATATTATTCAGCAATAAACTATGCCATTTGCAAATTAAATATGTTATTTGATCCAATTATTATTATTTTTATTTAAGTAACAGGCAATCATTAACCAACAATAATACATGATATAAATACACCTTAATTTTCGTATTGTCACTTTAACGTACTTATGGCATTACTACAAGTGTCATACATACAAATAATTACTTCAATTATACCATTATTTCACACACCTTCTTTTTGTAAGATGTTACTTTATTTTAAAAAAATGTCTATTGCAGTTAATTGTTTATTATAGCAATCACATCGCACCATGTGTCACAAAGACATTTTTTTTAGTTGGTTATTTAAAAAGAAGTGCTTGAAGGGTTGTATATAATTTTGTCAATAGTTTAAAAACACTATTCATTTTATTAATATACAGTGTGAATAGGAAAGGGCCTAAATGAAATTATAAGCTGAGTATGCAAAATAAAAGATGGTGTTCCTTAAACCAAAGTAAAGTCATCTTATATTTGAAAAGTGTCTGACTGCGTGTATTTTAAACAGATGCCGCAGACGCCGAACGGCGGCACAGTGGGCGTGGGCAGCGTGAGCAACGTGAGCAACCCGGGCATGTCCCCGTTCGGGCAGCCCATCCCGTCGCCGGCGCAGTACTCGCTGCAGAGCAACGGGCCCGCGCTCGCGTCGCCCTCGCACCAGCCCGACAAGCGGCTCGCGAGCCCCTTCATGAGCGGCGCGTTCCGCGAGCTGCCCTCCCCCGCGCCCACCACGCCGCACGCGAGCCCCGCGCCGCCCGCGCCCACCACGCCGCGCCCCGCGCCCGCGCCGCCCGCCC
>NC_052118.1:8607825-8607901 GCF_012273895.1 Zerene cesonia | reverse complement strand
TATTTGCGTCTCTTACTTGTCGTTTTTCCGTTGCATCAGGTTTGAAATCACAACGATTCTAAAGAAGTTTCACTTC
>NC_052118.1:8573169-8606825 GCF_012273895.1 Zerene cesonia | reverse complement strand
GTATTTGTCATTACTTTTATATAGCACTTTGGTACTGTATTAAAAAGTATTGCTAAAGATTTTATTTAATATTTTAAAAAACTTTCAAGTGCTCATAGTTATGAAAAAATAAAAGCTTAAAAAAATTCGAATAACAATTAAGATTACAGTCAAGATCCAAATAAAATTTTGAAAACTTTGCTTTACATTTCCAATATATCTGTCTTATATTTCTAAAATATTCCTCTTTTAATTATATTGAAAAAAAAACATTTTATATCATAATACTCTTGTTAAACGTATAACAGAAACGGCACACAGATTTCCTCAGTAACAAGCCATCTAACCCCCCACCTCCCCGCAGCTGTCGGAGGTGTTCGAGCTGGAGATAGACCCGGTGATGCAGTCGCTGGGCTACTGCTGCGGCCGCAAGTACACGTTTAACCCGCAGGTGCTCTGCTGCTACGGCAAGCAGCTCTGCACCATCCCCAGGGACGCGAAGTACTTCAGCTATCAGAACAGGTGCGTGTGCGCACACGTCTGCTTTTTGTATATTGGGATGTATTTACGCAGTTTTATGGCCAGTTTCTGTACGAGTTCTTATTATCTATTTTTGTCGAAAAGACGCTGTTAGAGTATCAACAAAAAATAGTAATAATGTAATAACTTGATAAGTAATTGGAGAAACTATTTTTTTTGTTTCTAGTACAGTTGTTAAAAATTGCTTTTTAGTATAAAGTGAAATATTCGGTTACTGCTCAGAATGTCTTAAGAAAGCAGTGTTAATTTGTGGAAGCTGGGCATAACATTGTGGAAGATAATTAATTGGAGATATTCACTACATTGTACTCTTAAATATGGATAATGGACAATATATTTTATTTTTTATAATAATATATGTCGCCGTAAATCTGTAAAAATCGGTACGTTACAAACTCGCGAGAATTTATCCCGCGATATTAAATGTCCATCGAAAAATTTTGATCTCTAACATACTGCTTACAATTATTTTTTGGTAAATTCTAATTCTTCTCTATCTATGTGAAACCATTAAATCATTTCAACTCTCAACCTGCACCTGACGGACGATTGGAAAAGTAATTTCTCGGCATTATACATAACTGCGAAGTATTCGCATTATAGTATAACGAAAAATAATGCGTTCACTTGTAAACAACCGGATGAAATTTTTTTGGCAGTTTGTAATCTCGCGAGTTACATTATAATCTTACGGCGACATATACTATTGTATTCCAATGATTAAGTAAACAAATTCAAAATTTTAAATATCTTAATAGAATGTAAGACT
Source organism: Zerene cesonia (assembly GCF_012273895.1). Taxonomy (NCBI): domain Eukaryota; kingdom Metazoa; phylum Arthropoda; class Insecta; order Lepidoptera; family Pieridae; genus Zerene; species Zerene cesonia. Next base: position 8,605,537 of record NC_052118.1, on the reverse strand, counting down.
CATTTGTGCCTTCATACTAGACGAAAATCAATCTGATATAATATATGTTTTCATATAGACCATAACAAACTAAACGGTGGTGCTCATGTTCTGAGGTTAAAATTATTTTATACTTTATAATCTAACTATACTATCATATCACAATTCTCATTTAATTTCTAATTTCTTTACAATTACAAACCATTTAATATAGTTACAGTGATAACAGATTTATTATTTAACCTATCTCTGATCAATAATTGTTGACGAAAAAAAAAAAGAATCATAACTCTCTCGTCACGGAAGTACATATTTGTAACCTTATGTCAAACAAGCTAGGGCTCCAATTAGCGTACCCGGTTTTATGTTTACACGAGCATTGAGACATCGGCGAGCACCCACACTCAGTGCTGTCGAAAGACAATGCGACATTATGCCGTAACTCGACACGGGGTAAATCGAGCGCACCGTCTAGTCGAGTGAAATGAAGCCTAATTTAATGAGAAACTTTAACATGCACTATGGTGATGAACACGATACGCGATTGAATAGTTACCTTTATCCTCGATAATAGTATATAAATTAATAAGCGATAATATTATGTAAATGTATGTATTAAATTAATTGATGGATATATGTTTTTAAATGTAATGATTTAATAGGCAAATGATTTGTTTTCGGCATAAAGTCGTTATATATTTTAGGATATTTTAATAAAAAAATGACCCCCAGAACATGAACTTACACACACAGGTGTTTGAAGATTTTTGTAAATTTTGGTCTATGAAAACAGTTATTAGTAATGTAGGGTCATCATTAATCTAAATGGGCATTTTTGTGCATTCATAAAGCTTGTATGATATCTGTTTGAAATGTTTATATGTACTAAACTAAGAAACTGTCTATCATTGGGAAAAAATGTATTCTTCATAAAATAAATAAATAACCATACAATTTTTAACAATACAAAGTCATTACAAAATTTTGTGTGCCTAATAACCATAAATGTGTAATGAAGAATGCATATTGAGTGTTGTCTATGTCCTGTAGCTATGTTACATGGCTTCCTGTTGCTTCCCATGGCAAAGTCAGCATATCCAGTATAAGTGTCTCGTAAAAAGACATTCATATTGGATATCAGCTCATACAATCTACCATTTCTAATTTGTCACTATGTCCTCTACTACTACTTTGGCTTGTATATAACAATGGACCTGTAGCAATGTAGTACAAAAGTGTGTGTATCGGTTGGGAGTACACTCGTATTACTGCAGGTCCCGAGCCAAAGCGTCACGGAACTAATCCCCTTTATGTTCTTATCGCTTACTAATTTGTTTTGGCCCGTCCACGCCCCGCACGCTCCCGTCACGCTTCACATCTCACCTCACGGCTCACTGGGATTGCGCAAACAGTCTTAAAGCATATGGGGTTGTGTCCGATAGATACACCTTCTGCCAGAAATGCTTCAACGACATCCAGGGCGACACCGTCACGCTCGGCGACGACCCGCTGCAGCCGCAGACGTGAGTATATACCGACACTTTTATTATTTTTGTTGTATGGTGTTAATTGTTTGAAATTATTGAGGAATCCGATCAGGAGTTAATCTTACTTTCAATCGAGTTCATTTTAATTTATAAATTGAATAAATTACTGCGTTTAGACTTTTAAATCATATTGCATTTTATTATAACAATAATTCATGTTACTCTCACTAAAATTAAATATGTGCATAATTCCAATTGCAATAACAAATTATAAAATGAAGAGAAATCCTTTTTTTTACACCCCTGACAGTTTAAAAAACTTACATTACTTTTCAGCGCGATCAAAAAAGATCAATTCAAGGAGATGAAGAATGACCATTTGGAACAAGAACCGTTCGTAGTGTGTACGGACTGCGGGAGGAAGCAGCATCAGATATGCGTGCTGCACCACGACTCGATTTGGCCTCAAGGCTTCTGCTGTGATAATTGTTTGAAGAAGAAGGGGGCCAAACGGAAAGATAACAAATTCAGCGCTAAGAAACTGCCGACATCGAAACTTGGCATATTTATTGAGACTAGAGTGAATAATTATCTTAAGAAAAAAGAGGCTGGTGCTGGCGAAGTGCATATCAGGGTGGTCGCGTCGTCGGACAAGGTACGTACTACCTTATAGTAATTATAAAATGTGCTTATAATAGCTTATAATTCTATACACAGAGAGTGTATAGAATTATAAGGACAACAATTCGTATACCATGTGGCATGATTTGTATTTTCATTTATGTATTATGCTTATATTTAAAATAATATCGTAAATTAGTAATAATTGCATCGCAAAACATAAAATTTTTATTACATATGTTTTTCCTATTTTAGGTTGTTGAAGTGAAGCCAGGAATGAGATCGCGATTTGTAGAATCCGGGGAGTTAGCGTCAGAATTCCCCTATAGAGCGAAAGCGTTATTTGCATTTGAAGAAGTAGATGGTAGTGATGTATGTTTTTTCGGAATGCACGTGCAGGTGAATATAACTTGTTATTTATTATATTAAGTATGCAGGTAAAAACCTATTCTTAAATTGAATCGTTAATTTTTGTCGATATAATTAAATTTTATTTCACTAAAATTTCATACAAATGTTCACGAATCCAAATTTGTTTCAGGAATACGGGAGCGAAAGTCCGTCGCCGAATACGAGGCGTGTATATATAGCATATCTAGATTCTGTACATTTCTTCCAACCCAAGCAGTACCGTACTGCCGTGTATCACGAAATACTATTAGGTTATTTGGACTACGCCAAACAATTAGGCTACACTATGGCCCACATCTGGGCCTGTCCGCCTTCAGAAGGCGACGATTATATCTTTCACTGCCATCCGCCTGACCAAAAAATACCCAAACCGAAGCGATTGCAGGAGTGGTATAAGAAAATGTTAGATAAAGGAATTATAGAAAGGATAATATTAGATTATAAAGATATTCTAAAGCAAGCCATGGAGGACAATATCTCGTCGGCGGCGGAGTTGCCGTACTTTGAGGGTGACTTTTGGCCGAATGTTTTAGAAGAGTCTATAAAGGAGTTAGATCAAGAAGAGGAGGAGAAGAGAAAGCAGGCTGAAGCCGCCGAAGCAGTGGTCAGTATCCCACATTTTATATTATCATATCATATCTATAACCACCCACAAATAAGATTGCATTTATGGATACTTATTTTCCTATATTCTGGCTAGTAAAATTTAGTTTTTGATACAGTTGCTTAATTTTATAGAACATTAAATTATCAACCCATAATCACAGTACAGTTGAATATTGTGCGGAAATCTAACATTATTTTAGGTATTTCAGTCATCAGAAGAAAGCGAACAAGGCCCGGACGGCAAGAAGAAGGGGCAGAAGAAAGCAAAGAAGTCGAACAAATCGAAAGCAGCTCAAAGGAAGAACAGTAAAAAGCAGAGTGACCAGCAGCAGGGCAGCGACTTGAGCGCCAAGATCTTTGCCACCATGGAGAAGCACAAGGAGGTGTTCTTTGTGATTCGGTTGCACTCCGCGCAGTCTGCCGCTAGTTTAGCTGTAAGTATATATTTTTTTTCATACTTAAAATGATATATTAATCAACAACTATAAAAAAGGGTAAGTAAAATAACTACATTAACATATTTTTAATTTATTGTCCTTAATTAGATTGATACTTGACAGCCATTAGTATTGCTGCAAATATAAGTTTTTTTATTGGCATAAAAATAAGCATACAGCAATACATAAATAAGTGACTTAGTCGTGGAGAGAGTTGTAGATAGGCTGAATGTGACTTTCAAACGAATACGAACTTTAAGCGAATATTCGGTAAAGAAAAAGAAATCATTGTTTTTGAGTTTAGTACAACAAGGATTAAATTTTTGATATTGATATGGAGTAAATTTAGTGCATTAATTCTATAAAAATGTTAATCATCAAACTCCTGAGCTTAGAAGAATTTGATACATTATATCATTTTATTTTTCTATTTGTTTAGTTACTTAAGTATTGTAAAAGTTATGTTTTTTGAATAAAAAGCAAACAATCAAATTAGGATATAAATTGCAAGCTTGCATATATAGAGCCGTGATTATGTAGGGTTTATTAACAAATTTTTGTTTTTCTTTACAGCCAATTCAAGACCCCGACCCGTTAATAAACTGTGATCTGATGGACGGTCGCGACGCCTTCCTCACTATGGCGCGCGACCGACACTACGAATTCTCGTCGACGAGGCGAGCATTCTTCTCGACGCTCTGCATGTTGTACGAACTGCACAACCAAGGACAAGACAAGTTCGTGTACACGTGCAACAGCTGCAAGTCGCACGTGGAGACCAGATACCACTGCACCGTGTGCGACGACTTCGACCTGTGCGTGCCCTGCTACGACAAGGAGGGCCACCCGCACAAGATGGAGAAGCTCGGCTTAGATCTCGACGTCGGCTCGTCGCCGGGCGACATGAAGCAGGCCAACCCACAGGAGGCGCGCAAGCTGTCCATCCAGCGGTGCATCCAGTCGCTGGTGCACGCGTGCCAGTGCCGCGACGCGAACTGCCGGCTGCCGTCCTGCCAGAAGATGAAGCGCGTCGTGACGCACACGAAGATCTGCAAGCGGAAGACGAAGGGCGATTGTCCCATCTGCAAGCAGCTGATTGCGCTGTGCTGCTACCACGCGAAACACTGCCAGGAGAGCAAGTGCTCGGTGCCGTTCTGCAGCAGCATCAAGCAGAAGCTGAAGCAGCAGCAGGTGCAGCAGCGCGTGCAGCAGCAGCAGCTCCTGCGGCGGCGCATGGCGGCTATGAACACGCGCGGCGGCGCAGCCGGGCCCAGCTCGCCGCCGCCCGCGCCGCCGCTCGCCTCGCCGCCGCCCGCCAAGCCCGCCGCGCACGCGCTGCCGCACAACGTGCAGAAGGCGCTGCAGCAGGTGAATATATTTTCCTGTACTTCTACTGTGCTTTTAGTGCTAAATGTTATATTGATATTGCTCACATGCAGATACAGCCAGTCATTTAGATAATTACATAGTTAAATCTCAAAGTTCTCTATGTTAATCTATCTATATTAATCAATTATTCAGATACAAAAATTATATATCTTCTGAGTTGAAAGATTGAATAAAGAATTTTTCATATTACTAAATCAGTTATTTGGCTTTAATAAATAATTTAAAAAAAGAAAGCTAATAAAACACTACAGCAGCAGTATTGTTGAATGTATGAACGGGCTAGTCGTGCTTTAGAAAATGTTTTAGTGTACAATAAGTGCAAACGGATTCAGGTGCAAGAGGAGGCGGCGCGGCAGCAGGCGCCGTCGTACGGCAAGCAGGGCGCGATGGGCCCGCCGGGCGGCGCGCGCGCCGACTGGGCCGCGCGCTACCGCGGCCCGCCGCCGCTGCACCACGCGCCGCACCACGCGCGCCTGCCGCACGCGCCGCACCACGCGCCGCACGTGCAGCACCCGCCGCACCCGCACCCGCCGCAGGTACGTCTGCTTCAAACGTTTTCATTTACATCAAATGTTTCAAACTTTATGAGTATACTGCTTAACTATGATTATACTTCATTAAAACATGACTTGATAATATAATGTATATCAAGATATATATGATATGATGATACAAGTATCAAGATTCTATTTGCACGCAATATACATATGAACGGATTACGAAAGTGATGTCCCGTGTCCCCTAGTGGGGTATGGGGCAGATATTCGTTTGTTTCACTGAACGATTTTCTTAATATGGACAAGTAGCTGATCAGTTCTGTCTCTTTCATTCTGTCTCCTGCGAGACCGAGACATATTTTTTTTATGCGTCCCCACCGTGATTCGAACCCAGGACCACTCGGTTCTTCGCTCACACGTTAAACACTGTACTATGGAGGCGATCTAGACGTCACGAATTACCAGAAATGTATTTAATATGAGAAAGTCCTGTCAGTTACACCAATTAAAATACCAGAGAGCTTGAATAGTTAATTAGAGTAATAAGTAAAAAAAGTTTCCATACTTGAAATGAGTAAGGCGCGGTATGTAATGTACTTGCATACTGACATCTAATGCGGTTGCAGCAGCAGCGCGCGGGCGCGCCGGCGGCGGCGTCGCAGCCGCAGCACATGCAGCAGAAGGCGCTGCAGCAGCTGATGGCCACGCTGCGCTCGCCCACCAGCCCCAACCAGCAGCACGAGATCCTGCAGATACTCAAGTCCAACCCGCCGCTCATGGCCGCCTTCATCAAACAGCGCGCGCAGGTAAATAAATAGATTGACATACCTTGGGATGTTGCCTCAAATAGCTATAATGCATAATATAGTCTTTGATTGAAATAAATTAATCATTGAATGTCAAAAATTGTAGCAAGGCCATAAATAGCAAGTAGATACAATATTAGTAAGAAATAAAATCCGATTTAAACTCATCCATATAAGGTCAAGTTTATTTTGGCTTATATTGACGAGCTTTATTCATAACTTAGACTGTAAAATGTATTGCTTTTGTAAATACACCTTAAAGTGATGCCGATAGGATTGTTTGATTCTTGTTTAGAAATTAAGTAAGATATTAGAGGACAGTAATTTGAAAGTTCGCTTTTGTGTAGCATTGTGTCTATTCTTAATGAAACCAAAAAAAGATAATTCAAAAATTCTATCAGAACCATTTGTTTTTTATAATTACATTAAATTTATGTTTGTTGAACAGAACGCCCAGAACCAGCAGCAAGCGAGCGGAGGCGTCAGCTCCGTGAGCTCAGTGGGCGGCGTGGGCGGGCACGTGGCGCTGGGCGGCGTGCAGCAGCCGCAACAGTTGCAGCATATGATGCAGCCGCAGCAGCAGCGGTTGCAGCAGATGCACCAGATGATACCACAACAAGGCCAGGTGAGCATGCTTGGCAATATATTTACATTCGTGATTGTAATGTAACTTAAGTGACATTAGTAAAACAAATAAATTAAAAACAGAACATGGGACCAAGTCTGCTATTTTAGTAACAACATAACTATTCGGTTGCACTTGCCATGTGGTCCTATTTAAATTTGATCTAGCTGTGACACGATATCAATAAATTTCCCTTTAAACAATTATTGATAAGCTAAATTATGTTAATTTATGGATGTATTACATTTCAAGTGATTTGATGATAAAAAAATAATAATGTTGCAGGTCGGCGGAGTGTCGAACGTCGGCGGCGTCGGAGGCGTCGGCGGCGTAGGCGGCGTGTCGAACGTGGGCCTCGGCGGCATGGCGGGCGGCGGCAACGCGTGGTTCAAGCCGCAGGGGCCGGTGGGCGGCGGCGTGGGCGGCGTGGGCGGCGTGGGCGGCGTGGGCGGAGTGGGCGGCGTGGGCGCGGTGGGCGGCATGGGCGGCGTGATGGGCATGCGCGGCGCGTACGCGAGCTCGGCGGCGCCGCGGCTGGCGGCGCGCTACTTCCCGGGCGCGGTGCAGCGCTCGCCGCCCGCCACGCCGTCGCCGCGGCCGCCGACGCCGTCCGAGCTGCTGCTGCTGCGGCAGTCGCCCGCGCCGCCCGCGCCGCACCCGCCCGACGACCAGCTGCCGCCGATGACGCCGCAGGACCAGCTCACCAAGTTCGTGGAGCAGTTGTAGTGTACATAGCGCCGGCGGGGCCCTGTACCATATAGCCTAGCCCCCGCCCCCGCCCCCGCAGAGAGACCCCTCCCCTTATTTATTGATATCGTCGCGAAGGACGTGTTAGTATTACGATGAACGAATCGAGCGCTCAATGTACAAAATGTAAATATGAAATGAGTACATCCTGTCCGCTTTTACGTAATTATAAGTTGTTCGTACTGTAGGTACATTATGATACTTATTCTGTTTATTGTAATTAAATCATTTTATAATATAATTATGTGATATTATACATGGTTGTTTTAGTTTTAACCCTCGTCTATTGTAATGAGAATTTATAATATTAATGAAACAGCGAAACATTAAATCAAGTTTCAATTACGATAAATCAGCGACAAGTTCCTTATTAACCACGATTACATATACAATAAATGTTGGTACTGAGAGTCTAATGAATTGAAACAATAGCTTTTACTTGATGCTATAAACTTTGAAAGAAGTCTACAGCGGGAATTTAGCACCAAGACATTCGAATCTAAGATGATGTAATAGTAACTGCGACTGGTTGAAATACAAAGAAAATTGCAATATTTGAAACTCATCCTCAGCCCATATTTCTTCCCACTGTAGTCGGACCTAAATGAAGGTTCAGGGGAATCCCATCACGCTGGCCAAGTGCGGATTGGAAGATGTCGCTTGTCGTAGAACCTTTGATTCTTGTTTCCTAACGATATTGTCCTTCACCTTTTGAAGCAGTGGTGATGTGGATGATGTACAGATAAACTGAAAATTCAATATTTTTCTTGCGCATTTGTTCCTGATCGAAGTTCCACAAGGACTTTGATTGTGGCTCAAGGTATGAACCAATGAGCCACACTGCTCTAAATATATAACTAGTATATATAGTTTTTCCTATAAACGATTAGATTCGAATATCTCCTTATAGTTATTTACATCGTTGGAGATAAAATAAAATTTTATTATTGTGGAAGTCAAGTACCACACCTCCACAGAAAACCGGCGTGAAATAACATGCTAATGTGTTTCGTATGGTGAGTGAGGGAGCCGGAGGCCTATTTCCTTTTCCTTACCCTTCTCAGTCTTTTTATTTATTCCTCTCATCAATCCTTTCTTAAGCCCTTCCCAATTTAAAGTCGGCAATCCATTTGAACAGGCGTAAGGTCTGCAATTGACCTAACGCCTCGCCAAATTTTCATGGGCGGTGGTAGCGCTTACACATTGCCGACAGGCGACCCATTGCCGACTATGACATAAAAAAAAGATAAAATAAATCTGTATGGTAAACTATTTTAGTTTCATTTCTTACCATATGCTACTCATTCTGTACTGATGTTGCTATAGAAAACTAAAAATATTTAAAATAAAGTTTAACTTATTAGGAAAGGGTAGGGTAACCATTGAATTATTTTTTTATGAGCATAAGTGTAATCTATCAGCAGAAATTGATGTTTGTTTGCAAACGATGGTTAGTAAATTATATTAAATCAATTTGCAAATTCCACCAATCTAGACTGCTGTATTTCTTTCAATAAGTTACAGGCTGCATTATATTAATAATACAAGAAGCAGAGTCAATTTTATTTCATAGAATTTTGATGAAAAACCAAAGAGATAGCAATTTATTTTGTGCAGTATATAAAAATAGCAAAATTATGAAAGCAAGTCATTGTATACCTATCGATTGTTACTGCTATAATGGGAAACACACTAGTTTGCCTAAAATCAATTCTGGTTGATGTGAGCATTAAGAACATGAAAAGTTAATTGAATAATATGAAGAGTATTTTACAGGTAATGAAGCAGTACATATACGAAGCGAAGGCAAAGCTATTTCGGTAAATATCGATGCATCATCGATGGGCATAGATAGACGAATTGTTACGAAGTACTTATAAGGCAAGTTTGCAACCACGCATTATAATGTCGAAGTTTAAGTTCATAAGATATGGTTGGTTCGTCCATCATCGTTATGACGATGTTTTTTTTGCCAATTATTATATCAGTAGATAGTGTTGTGGAAAATGCACAGATAAATTAAATATCTCTAAACTTTTCCCACCTTCAGCTCATTAATCCCTGTAACACAGGTGTTAACCCAGCACAGAGATCTTTCTTTAAAAAAAGGAGCTATAAACCTCTAATGTACCTACATAATTCATGTAACTTAATGTGTGCGACCGCCTCCTTGGTACAGTGGTTGACGCGTGAGCGTGGAGCCGAGGGGTCCTGGGTTCGGTTCCCGGTGGGGACGCAAAAAAAAAGGAAATGTCTCGGTCTGGCAGGACACAGAAGGCTGATCACCTACTTGTCCCAAAAGAAAATCGATCAGTGAAACGGATGTACATCATCTGCCCCATACACGGACTTCACTTTTTAATGTCTGCAGTGTATTTCTTTTTTGGTTCAAATAAACTTATTTTATTTTATTAATCGCAGCCGGAGCCATTTCATATACAAGTTATAGTTCGATACCAATATTCATATAACATGGTACATAAATAGAATTGAACCCCGTTTAAAAGATAACCATTATTAGCAAATTGAATGGTCCAGTAGTTTGGTTGTAATGATGTGACGTAGAAAATAAAACACATTGTTAAAAAGACACTATATTTTTGTGACAATGTTAAAATAAACATTACATATATTTAATTTATTTGTTAACATCTCAATAGCATATCGTTCATACCATTTTAACATACAACAAAAAGCGGTATTTAGGCAACATTTATGTAAATTTGTTTTTTTTTTTTGTATTTTTATAATTATAAAAGGTGAAATGGAAAGTTACAAATAAATTAAAGCATTATGACGGAAAAAATAGCGCCCAATATGTCAAAGCTTACTTCACACTTAAATTACAAACCTCAACCATTTCATAACTTAACGCACTTTTAGACTAATTAAGCCAAAATAATAAATATAACAGAGAATAGAGCGCTACGGCGAACTTTAAAGATTTAAACATAAATGAGAAATTTTGAAAGAATAGAAAAAATTTAAATTTAAATTAGAAAAAATTGCTACGGTTAGGCAAGATACGCAGGTTCGAATCCTGCCTCGTGATCAAAATTTTTTCTATTCTTTCAAAATTTCTCATTTATAAAGCATTTCAATGCTATAAAACTAAAAATTAAATTTAAACATAATTTCATTGTCTTTAAAAAATTTATAGAGTGGCACACTATTGTAACAAATAATGTAAAAAATACACACAGACACCTTAAACAAATATTTAATATATTTATTTTAATGCATCTAAACATATTTTTCTATGAAAACAAGATGGCACTCGCTCTTGTCCATACATATTTATGTTCATTATTGTATTCACCTACAAAATTAATAGCCAAAAACATATCAACTTTTAAAACAATATCAAAACACAACACAACACACTACTGGCAACATGCTTTATTCAAACTTTATTATAATCACAAACATTAGACTTTATTATGCACATTTCGTTTTTAAGTAAGCAACACTTGTTTTGATTACAATGTTACCATGTTTAAGTACCAAATGTCAAGGAGAACGAACAAGGTAAAGTCAAATGAATTTCGAAATGAAGACAATTTTAATCCAATAAATAAACCTAAAATACACAATAAATGCACATAATAATATAACAAAACATTGTGGCTTTGTTCAAGATCGAGAAATCGGTTTTAATCTGGATATTGAATACATAGAAATACGCATTAAATATTTTTCTATTTATTTTTAATATAAGTAGCTAGAAAATATAAGCTAGCGATTATCTGTAAGTAATTCACTTTATCTAAACAATCTGAACCCCACTTCTCGATCCACAACAATGAAAGTTGAAACGCAATTTCATAACAAGGGATTCGGGGAATGTGTTAGGCTACTGTCCCTTAACGTTATCAACTTTATGTCGCCATCGCTCAGTCTTTCGATTCACAAAACTTTAAATATACAACAATATAAACTACATATAACCTTCAAAAATATGTAAAAAGCAACAGTTTCAGAATAGAATAAGTAGTAGTAATATAATAGCGCGAAAGCCGACGAGCCGCTTCGCGTAGGTTACTGAGGCCTGAGGTTACCATTTCAGATATTAAATAATTTCACATTAATCATAATATGTTACTTGTTGACTTTATGCGTCGTAAACTGTTCAATGTTAAATTCTAATGAAAAAATCTCCCACTCGAATAATTAGCAGTTAGAAATATCACGTTATCAACATAATGATTACTAACTTACTAACTTCATTAAGTGCGAAATACCTATAGTATTTCGCACTTAATGAAGTCTCAATGAGAAAGTTGGTTTAGATTTCTGTTAGTTTATTTGTGCGCAACTTGAGTCCTCAGTAACCATCAGTAGAATTATTAAGCGTTCTGTTATTTGAACGGTAAATCAAAAAGTTAGGGTATATCAGTATAATAACATCTATGAGCACGGAAATTGAAGTAACAGGGGAGGCAAGATTAAAATAAATACACTTTATTAAAAGACAATTAAGCAACACAAAAGGCTCATAACTATGCTCAAAAATGGATGAAAAGCAATTTATATTTTTACCTATCTTTCGACCTAACTTTTTGACACACCGGCCAATGTAATGAATGATTTTCGTCAAGCATGCTGATTATTGTTCCTTTTTATCTAGGGGGTTGTTTGTCGATATTTCAGCTTCTTCCGTTTCTTCGTCCGAATAGTTCGTGGGTTCCTCTCCCGGTTTCAGCAACCGTCCGACGAGGTCGTATTTTTCTGAAATGAAAAAAATACGTTATGGTAACTACAATATTTGGACATATTGTTTCCAGAAGTTTTTTATACATATTAATAAGTCCTATAATACTATAGAACATTGTTCTAACATTAAGGCTTTCCGCAGCGCATATGATGTAAAACATTTTATTACTTCTTATTTTACACCTTAGGATTGCTTAAAAGGTATCTCTATTATTCTCTACTCTATGTGAAAATGTAGCTTTCTAATGGTGAAAGAATTTTGGAACTCGGTACAGTAGTTTTTGGATTTATTCATTACGAACAAATGCCTCGCCTCTTGTATAATTCTTACGTAGACAATTAGGGTTCGAATCTTATTAACCAATGTATACGAGATGTGATCGAAAAAAATTGACGATTAATATACAAAACAATAATTATCGTTACAAACATTTCCATTTTTCATTTTTATGTACTTTACTTGACATAGACTCCTTACACTATAATACGTATCAAAAGTATTTAGATTTTTTTAACTTATTTCAAAAACTGCTTATCGAGTCTAACATATTGATTATTAGATCTTGTATTTTCGCTCTGGACGCGCCAAAGATTCCATAAACTGTCCGAAACTTCTCGTTTTTAATATACTGGCGCTTAAAATATTACAGTGTATGATCATAGGAAACGGGGCAAACGCTAATTATCATTTTTTTCAAACCCACATATGTGTATGGGTTATATAAAAAATTGTATGTGTATTTAAAAGATTTTTTTTTATTTTGTTTTGATTCAAGCAATAAATAAATATATTTTTGGACATCATACGAGTAGGTACCTGATCATCATTACTATCGCCTATCGGATCACCCTAATACATCAATTTATGACATGATATGAACCCAAACGTTTAACTTTACTTATACAATGACATAAAAGAGGAAGAATAAAAATTCATCTGAAATAAACAATTCGAAACATGAATTGTTCAACAAAACGTAATTTCATATCTGTTAATATGAATGCCTTGTTCCACTTATATTAATTGGTACGACCTTTGGGTGTCGACATTATATATTCAACTATTTGCTTCGAAAAAAAAAACTTTTTTGGGGTTTTATTGTATTTCTAAGTATCTTTTTATTTTCCATCTACAAAAACTACAAAATGTTCACCTTGTAAAAAATCTCTCAGCATAATTTGAATATTTAAAAAACTCAGAAAGATGCGCGAGCGTAAGCAATATTAAATGTCAATTAACATAATTTAGCTCTGTGGCTTTTAGGAAATGGGCAACAATAAAACGTTTTGAATTGCAAGAACATCATTACGTTTTTATGATAAGTGCACAGACGACCAAGTCTAAAACATATTTTACAATAATTAATTAGTATGGTAAATTATTATAATATGGGCATAGAACAAATGTAACATACATACAATCATTTATGAGACCAAATAACACATCTTGAGAGTGAATTTTTTTACAGGGTGCGGTAGGTGAAATCTGAAACTATGTGGAATATCGAAATCGCAGAAAGAAGTCAGGAGGCTGAATTTAATAACTTTTAAGGTTTTTCAATAGTAAAATTTTGTTAAAAATTGAAATATGATAATTATAAATATTACTTAACAATTTTCTCACATTAATTATGTCAAGGTGAGACAATCGAACCTTTATCTTTTAGTTGTAGTAAATACAATACGAAATTGACTTAAATTGATGTTTCTAAGTCACTTCTTTCGCCCTTGTGACTAGTCATTAGTCATTATAGATTCCTTCTTTTTGTGTTAAATTTTTCCTATTTTTAGGCAAGATGCCTAACGCCGAAGATCTTAGCAAAATTTTAATATGTTGCTACAAATTAAAAAAATTCTTTCCTCTTACAGTACACTCTTTAATAAAATATAATAAAATACACAAGAAATGGTCAATTAATACTGCAATATAAAATTCAGGCCTAAAAACTATTCCCACCAAGGAATTGTAAATATATTTTTCATGAAGCTATGTGCAATGGAATACCATCCGGGTGTGGAAATAAAATATCAATTGTTACAAAAATATAATTAATATGCTTAAATAGGTTGGGTTAAGAGTGCAATGTAAATAAAACAGTGCTGATAGCTGCACTAGATACATACTAAGTATCACAAGCTTCAACTCCAATATAAAACATATTTTTAAACATAGCATTGTCTTGATACAAGTTCAATGCATTATAGTATTTCAAGCGATTGATTTAACTTTAGAGTGGAGTGTTTACACAATGGGAAGCATTTCGAATGGAGGAATATCTACAGCAAATAATTTTTTTTCTTTTTGAACTCAAAGTTAAACAGAAATAAGTCATGATAAATCATCAAATGAATCACTCATAATTTAGGAACTTTGGTTTATTAATCTGATCATCAAACACATATAAAAAATAAATGTTTTTATCATTTTATATTTAGCTACATTTACTTAAAACCAAATTGAAGATTAAATAAATGTAACGAAATGATGTACAGAATTATTCTGACATTGTTATGACTACTAAAGTGCAGAAAGATTATAAACCTTTCCTCAATAAATACTAGTATAAAGAATGGAAAAATTTTATCATGAGGCGGAATTCAAACTTACTTGATAAGGAGTTAGCCTTTTATGCCATAAACACCAGTTTAAATGATGGATAATTTTTTTCCCTACTAAGAAATACATATACTTATCTTATATGCACTGATTGTGATAATAATATAAATAAAGATTGTTGGTATTTATCATAAACTGTTTGGGTTGATAGCAAAATTTTATGCATCACTTAGTTGAATATGATCAACAATATTTTTCATTTATGAAAACCATAAATAGCCAACATTCCCAATAAAGAGAATGTTACAATTTGACTGTATAGTGTTTTTTCTTATTTCCTTACTCGATTTATTTATGGATTTTTAAGTGGTGTCTGGTGTGACTCTTTTGTGTTTGATAGGAAATTGTTAACATTTAGTCTATATTACAATCTGGAAAAGTACCATGCCCGCTATGGATGTTGGTGACCCTTTTTTGTTAGAAAAGATGTATCATAAACAATACATTCATATTATTTATTCAATTATTATAAGACATAGCGTAACTATTACAATCCTACTAATATTATAAATGCGAAAGTTTGTAAGGATGTGTGTTTGTTTCCCGATTGCAATGAAATTTGGTATGTAGAAAGCTGGACAACTGGAATAACATATAGGCAACTTTTTATCACGATATTCCCACGGGATATGGATTCACGCGGGTGAAACTGCGGGGCGCAGCTAGTTAAATATCATTTGTGAATAATTTATGAATATATCATAGCATATAAGATTGCTAGACAATAACAAACCAACCTCGGAACTGCGCCTCCCATTCTTTGATAGATTCCATTTGCATCGAGTTGAGATCACTTAAGTCGTCATATTCCTTATCTGATGATGTGACGGAAAAAGTGGCGAAGCCTCGCGTTGCATCTTTTCCACCAAATGCTGAATAAGGACCACCTGGAACATACAAATAAAAATTTTTGACTTTTTGCTTCAAAATTAAAAATGCAACATAAATTTCTTATTTAAATTCGACTAAAGATCACACTCCGGCACATTATAATCAGGTTACACGATGGTGTTTAATGCAGGTCGCGCATGAATGCATAATCACTGACTCATAAAAGTCAAGCTATTTATAAAACTGATGCACTCACCGGGCCCATAGAAGCGGCGTCCTCGCGTGACATCAAAAATCCATCCATTTACCGCTACTAAAACTCTACCATCCGGCTGAGTACCATCATATTGACGTAATTCGGCAACAGTCATATCTTTTCGAATTTTTTGTAACTCGGGCATAGGAACCACTGCAGACGATTTACCAAACTTGCTCCTAAAAATTTTGTACACTAACACAATTATGATAACAGTCAAGAGCAAGTTTACCGGACTTAGTAATTCACTTAAAAAATTTGAAGAAACTTCGGCTTTTTCGCTCTCCGCATTTTTAATTTCGGAGGATGAAGACATTTTTATTATACGCGTGTCTATCACACCGTCTCTGGCACAACTTTGTTTGTGTACAAATTTTTAAATTACGATATCTCAGTTCGAACCACAATCATACAAAAAATAATCAAGTTACTGACGTCAGCCTACGTTCCGTAATCCGTAGCGATTACAGTCCACAGAGTAAGCACGGATTAGAAACTAAGTCCATAATATTATCACAGATAACATAATACTGTAAATATTATACTACTCTTTGAACTAGTCACTCCGTAAACTAGTTCAAAGAGTACATATTTAAATGAAGTTGAAATTTACATATTGCTAGCTTGCACCTTTATCCGTTAATTACTATTGCTAAAATGTTATGGACTTAGCATAGAAGTCAGGATGGTTTTGACTGACTGAATCATTTAAAGCCTAATTAGAAACGCATTTAGGGAGGTCTTATCTTCTTCTTCGTCTCTTAGCCAATAAATAGGGACGCCGACAATGTCCAGTATGTACGTGAGAGACAAGTCTCAAACTCCAGACACCAAAACAGGTTGTGCGGCAGGTGCTAGTTACTTAAACCTTGACTTATTTAAATACTAATATTTCACTTTTTTAACAAGCGATATTTTTATTTTTATTTGTTTATTGAATCATAAAGAATTGAATTTAGAATCTTAATACAAATTTTATGTAATCACAGGTTACAACGTCTCTTTCTTTGGCTCTTATACCTTCCCGTGCGATAGCATTTTTCTTTTTGAATTAACTGTGTCAGAAGATTTATTATTAATATTTAAAACGATTGAATCCATTCATAGATAGTTTCTGAATTTGTTGGTTCTAAATCACTTACAATACCTGATTTAGTACCTAAATTTATACTAAGCTAATATTAAGCCTCTAATTTCTAATTTTGCTTCTATAAAAGCTAGAAATTAGATTTGGTGTATAGAAATGAGTGCTTTATTCTTATAAACTGTTATAAAAGACGAGCAAACCATTCTCAGGATCCAAAATTAAAAAATTAAATTAAATTGAAAAAGATCAAAATCATAAAAAAGAGGGGCCAAATTCAGTGAGTCTAGGTACGTTGGAAAACAGATTAATAAATAAAAAGAGCAATGTCTCAGCGGCAAAGTATCAATGTCAAATCAAATTATTTAACTGTCAAGTTTTCATTGAAAGTGACAGAATTGAATCGGTACCTACGTCCTACGTCAAAAAGTTGATAAAAAATAGAAACATTGCCTAGCGCGCTTGTTGTTACTGCACCGTGATAAATAAATGATACGTGATAATTTGTACCGAGGGGCAATTACTTAAAATAATTATAATTATAAATAAGTAACACAAATGTCTAAGCATAGAACTATGGAGGAACAAACAGATCTATGTTCAAGATATATAAAAATATTTATAGTTGTTGCATGTTACTGGTAAGATAATTATATTTTTTTATATTTCATTAAATATATAAATTACTATCGTTTTGAGTTTTACCATATATTAATAATGCTTTTATATTATGAGTATTTTATTTCCTTTGAGAAATTTTAATTTTTTGTGTTGTAGGATTGTTTCAATAGCCACAGTATTTGTGAACAAAAGTTTACTCAGCGGTCAGGACGTGGCACTTGAAGCTCCCTTATTTATAACATGGTTTCAATGTATAGTTTCATTTACTATATGTTTTACTCTCAGTAAAACTGGAGGGATACCAGGAGTTTTTAAATTTCCTAAAGGAACACCATGGAACCTTGAAGTAATGTGGAAGGTATGGTTTCTATGTGAAGAGTTATGTTGTTATCAATTTGTTACACATGTTATCTTTAAATTACTAAAGGCTTATCTTGATGACCAATTTTAAATTGTAGTTAAAGTTTGTTAATAGTATTGGTATGAAGTAAAGTACATAATTTTAAAAATACAATGGACCCATACCTAATTTGACAAATGTTATGCAGGACATTGTCAAACTACTGATTTATTTGGAATATAGGTAGTGTACTCCCTAGGCTACTGCCTATAGATCCCCCTTGAGTACAGAATTTTTTTCATTGGAGTACCTCATAATTTGACAAATTTCAGATCTAATGATAAGATAAGATGTTATAGATAGTTCAGTCTTTGAAGTACTAATCACACTTCATTAGGTTTATCACACAATAGAGAACTTATGTTTTATTGTAAAATTTACTTTTTTTATGCCTTATGTGGCAACTGTTATTCAATAATTATAGTCGCATAGGATATTAAGATTTTTCATCTAATTTGTGATTTCATACTTAACTATAAATAAAATTAAATGATATATATGTAATTCATGAAACATGTATGAGCAAAAATTATGGCGCATAAAGCCCAAAATTATAATACTGAAATATTTATATTTTATATTTTTGCAGGTAATACCACTATCAATAATGTTCACACTGATGATAGCAACAAACAATCTATGTTTAAAATATGTTGGTGTTTCTTTCTACTATATCGGAAGATCTTTAACTACAGTATTTAATGTAATATTCAGCTGGGTACTGTTAAAACAAAAAACATCTCTAAGGTGTATCATGTGTTGTGTATTTATTGTGTTCGGATTTTATATTGGGGTTGATCAGGAAGAGTTATTAGGTATGTATCATATTATCCAAAGATTTTACTGCTTTATATGCTTGTTTACCGTTTATAATAAAACAATGTTGCAAAAAAAAGTTTATTTGTAATATATGTTATTAATTTATAAATGTCAATATAAATCTATTTGTTTCAGGATCTTTCTCATTAATTGGGACAATTTATGGAGTAGTTGGCTCCTTGATGCTTTCTCTTTATTCTATATTTACAAAGTCAGTGTTACCCAGTGTAAATCAGGAAATATGGCTGTTGTCATATTATAATAATGCCTACTCTATTATACTGTTTTGTCCCTTAATGGTACTAAATGGAGAGTTAAATGTGCTTTGGAATTATACTAATTACCATAGCTCCTATTTTTGGATGCAAATGGTCATTGGTGGTATTTGTGGATTTGCAATTGGATATGTCACATCTCTACAAATAAAGGTATATTTGTGTTTTTGACATATTATAGTTATTGAAGGAAAATCAAGTATGGGGGTTAAATATTACTCATAATTATTTTTTCAGGTAACATCTCCATTAACCCATAACATATCAGGCACGGCAAAGGCTTGTGCTCAAACAGTGATGGCAACACAATGGTACAATGAAACAAAGAATTCACTCTGGTGGGCATCAAATTTAATTGTATTAGCCAGTACTGCATTATACGCAAGGTTTAAACAAGTTGAAATGGAGGAAAACTCCAGAAAAATAATTCCCGAAGAAAAGAGAAGTTTAGTGTAAACAAGGCTGTTTAGAATTTAGTGTATTTCGGATATTGTCGCACAAGGTTTAGATTTGAAGATAAGATGTATTTGTGTAAAAAATTTTGTTAGAGGCATATCAAAACTCGAAAGATAGAAATAATGTTACTAAAACATTGATGTAACTAATATAAAAGTGCGCTTTTTAAAATGCTTCTAACATGTTGAGCATACAGTCTGAAATATATTGTGTGTCATGTTAATGTTTCCACTATTTATATGCCCTTTATTGGCCATATTGTTACTATGTCTGTAATGTATTTACGCCAAAGAGAATAAGTATAATACAGGTCCTACCTGTACCTACAAGGAAGTTATTTTCAGGAGCTTATTCAAAATCCTAATTTCAACTGAATCCCGAATGTTCCCTGAAAGTTCTTTATGCCCTTGCAAAAAAATATTGTAACTATATAATTAGTGATATCAAAATCATAATATTATGTTTTATCGAAACTAGCTGAAATCATAATGACAAACAACATACGAATAAAAAGATCTATATCCAAGAAATAATGTCGTAAAATTCTGCTGCAAAATAAGCATAAGCTACTTACACTAAAGTATATTTGGGTGTAACGGACGCGGAACAAACATTCCTAGTTTTGATTTTCTTATCATCTTTGCAATTTTTCTCGATAATTTAGTGAAAACATTTTTATTACATTAAACTAAAATGTTCTCTACTTCCTGCCATTAGATAACGATATCTTTGCTATTTGAATAATGACGACGAAACATTAAATTACGATATTTATATATTTTATTGTAAATATTTACGATATCCTACGTATGCACTAATGAGTATTAGTCACTTAAGTCAAGCATTTAAAATTATATATAGATATTTTTTAATTATTCTTATATTATTCTTATTTAAGTTATGTTATGATTACCTAATATTTTGGGTCCTAAGCAATTTCGATAGCTTAGATTTTATATGTTTATACTTATGTTTAGTGTGAATGTTGTTAGACTCCTCAGGATCCATGACATGGTCATACAATTCAATACCAAATGTCGTATTCCAATCTTTTGTCAATAATGTGCTATTAAACGATATCCATTCTGTGTATCTGTATCTTTTTGTGCGTATGCTATACCCCATTATTTTTATATCTCTTAGTCGCGGTTTGTCAGAATTGATTTGAGGTTGTATTGACGGGCGAGGATATTGACTTAAAGCAAAGGCTGTTCTTTTTATATCTTGTTCTACGTCATGCATTAACGGAACTAAACTTTTCCCTTCGAAACATTTTATATCTTTGCTATTTTTACACTTCGGTATGCTAGATTTTAAGCCAGCCAGTTCTATCAAAGTCGGAAATATGTCTATTAATTCCACAGGGCTGTCTACGTGTTTTGGATATATGCCGGGTACATGGAATATAAGTGGTACTTTTAATGCTACATCGAAATTGCTGTATTTTGCCCATAGTCCATTTTCACCTAAGGACCACCCTGAAAATAAGTTACATAAAATTGATATCAGTATTTTTCACAACTTTTAAAATTCCAGCATCACATATTAACTTAAAAGAAAAAAAATACCAACTGACCGTGATCACTTGTCAATACAACGATCGTTTTCCTCATATCAACATAATCAAGTAAGTTCCCAATCAATTCATCGACGTAAGAAGATGCGGCATAGTAGCTTTGTTTGATCCTCAGGGTCCATTCATAGGGCATGGTTCCATATGGAAAGGATATATTAAGCCGTTTTATGTCGTCTCGTCTGCGAACATCTAGCCAAGGATGCCATGATACTGTTGGAAGATATTGTGGTCTGAATGGATAAGATGGCGGTTTTACTTTTTCTATTGGAACAGTTTCTGTAATGAAGAATATTTTTTTGATATATTATTGGATATAAGCTTATTGTATTACAAATAAAAAAAAAAACTCAGCCCATAACAAAATAAGAATATGTCTAGCAACAAATTATAATTACGTTTTTACCACAATTACTGAATCTTCGTGATTGTACCGTATTCCTACCTAAATACTGAGCTGGAAACCTCAATGGAATATGTGGTTTGTGAAATCCTACCGCTACAAAAAACGGTTTTGTTGCATCTCTTTCTTTCAAAACATTAATTGCATTATTTAAAATTTCTAGATCCGGTAATGTTTTTCTTGGTTGAGTAGTTACATTAACAGGGCAAATAAGATTTCTTTGTAATTTCCCAGTCTTATCATCTTTGCAATTTTTTGCATCTTTGAAAATCTCACTCGGGGCGTGAAATGGCGGTACGGACCAGCTGTACGGGTAATCATCAGTAAAATTAGAACTTTGTCCTGGATGAAATATTTTACCAAATGAGTACGTTTCATATCCAGATTCCTTAAATATTTGTGGTATCGTGGAGAAATTTGAAACCTTATCCCGCCAGTAACTATAAAAATCATACAAGCGCAATGAATCGGGTCTTCGTCCGGTCAATATTGAATTTCTGCTTGGAGCGCATAGCGCCTGCTGAAAAATAAACAAAAATATTTTTCGGTTTACGACCAATAATACACATTTTGTCGTAATAATACTATATACAGACATAGCTTTTGAAGGTAGGTAATATTATAAAGTATGTAGGTATCAACTTACTTGAGCAAATGCATTTTGAAAAATTATTCCGTTTCCCGCCAATTTATGAATATTCGGTAAATAAACTTGGGCATTAGTAAGGAGCCGCAGATCATCAATAAAGACAAATAAAACGTTCTTCTCTTCGTGTTTATAAAAGCTTGCAATTTGGACGAGATATATATGAAATACAATCACCACAATCTTATATGTTTGACATTCAAAAATCATCGTATTTTATTTTTTCTTACTTTAACTTACTATTATTACAGTCCTCCAATATACAATAAATAATATATATTACTATTACTCCGTTTGTAGTCAGAACAAAAGCTGTTAGATTAGAGAGTAAACTCTTCTTATTACCACCACCAATGTACCTACGTAAGTCAATGCTCAGTTAAAATAAAACAACACGCAACATTGAAAAGTATTAATACATAGGCGCTTAACACTAGTTTAATAGAATAATCATATAAGTCAAACAATTTGCCATTAAAGTGTATAATTTATTATCTCCTTCTATAGATCTATTACATTTTTATTTTTAATTCTAAATTAATTTACAGAAACTAGTAACATTACTGAAGTCTGGTTTGTTGCGTTCTTTATCTAGCAAATAGATCATACGAGCGTAGTGTTATCACAACTACAAACGAATATATTAAAGCTGTGTACAATAACAAAACCTACACAAGTAACTCACTCACACATCCATATACATTGCAACAGTGTGAGCACTATTATACGACGGGCGTCAAAACTCAACCATCACTGACATTCATTGTTCAAAACATCTGTTGTGTCCCATTGTTATTTTTAGTATTAATCTATATTATTGTAATTTATTTATTAATTGTGCGTGTGTAAATGGTTTAAAAAGTGTTAAAGTGTTTTGGAGTTGTTGTAGCTGTTTTTTGTTTTGTTGTGACGTCACTTTTATTGACTGCCAGTTAAACGACGCAATTACGCTTTAAACTTCGAATATGGATTGATAAAATAATATTCTGAAAAAGGTAAATATATTAAATTTCGCTTTTATGATTCGGAGTTCGAACATAATTTGCTCTTCTGTTTTCTATAAGTTTGCATTTGGTTCTGTTCAATGCAATAGAATCAGGTTGCATCGATTTCTTTGTCCTTGTTCTCTGCTTTGTATACAAATGAATATGTACTAGTTTAGTTATTTTTCTATGCTATGTTATTGGAGGTTTTCTTACCGTCAATCTATAAAATCAAATCCATTTATGATAAATATGTATATTGATGTAGTAGATAAATAATTATGTAATCTGAGCGACATAACTATCTATCTATATCTATGAAAACTCGTAAAATAGTCTTTTTCATTTAGGATAATTGTTCACCTAAATAAATAATCTATAATTATTTTTTTAATGAATATATAAGGAAAATTTTTAAAAACGTAAAATTGTTTTACTTACAACAATTCTAAATAAAATTCATAATGGATAATATATTTTGCATTAAATTTATTAATTGAAAGCCTACTAGAGTAAGTTTTTTGTTTTTTTTTTTTTTTATATTAACCATATTGTAGCACTGCAATAGTCACATGAACATCTTGCAATATTTTTTTTAATATAATTGGTGGGTTCATCCAAGTGACATATGATTTAATTCACCATAAAGGTAACCATTAACCATGTCGGCGGAGTCCCCGCGACATGTCCGCTCGGGAGGGCCACTCACCGTGCCATCACAGCCACCTAGTGACCGAAGCATCATTGATGCAGTCTCTGGCTTTATTAATGATGTAACATTATCATCATCTTCAGCTGTTGATCCTAAGGATGTGATACAGTGGGCTAGGTATGTTGAATTTTAATTATATTACACAATACCTATTACTTATGCAAGGTTGCATTGTCCTTACCAAATGTTCTAAGTAGCATGAGTATTATCTTCATTTAAACAATGTGGTAGGTAAATTGCAAATAGAGAAGCAAAACTTTGGTTCAAAAATAATTTCTAATAACAAAACTTAAACAATCAATTTAAATAGAAGATATTAATAATTGGTAGGTACTACTAGATCTGTAATATGTTTAGGTAGGTACTACTAGATCTGTAATATGTTTAAAATTATTCATTTACTTTGAAGGTTTGAAACAGCAGACATCAACGAACCCACGCCAGAGGGAGATAGCGACAATGATGTATCTCCTCTCCTCTTAATTCTGGGTTATGGAGCTGGGGTTCAAGTGTGGCTGATTTCACCAAATGGTGAGGCCCAAGAGGTGCTATCCTGGCGCCAAGGGACAGTGAGAGTGCTCCGTATACTGCCTACTCCGCAGCACGGCGATTGCTTTGCATCGAAAAGGCCTCTCATAGCATTATGCGATTCTGCAAGCCCTGGACCAGCATTTTGTTCTCTGAGCTTTATATCTATCAGGGGTGGTGAACAGGTATTTAAGGTTTAATTATTAAACAGATTTGTATTAAAAACGTGTCTAGTAAGTTAATAATTAAGACTTAAAAGCTTTATTTGCCCTATAGTCAAATAAGATGACAAATGTTTAATAGCAAAGTGTAGCAACTACTGACAACTATTGACAAGCATGATATATGAGCAACTTTTTTACACAAGGCATATATTTAACAATAAGTAATGGGGATATTATCTTAAATTACTACTGTAATTGTATGTATACTTACAAAATTTAGTAAATTTGCATAGAATGTAATGAATATAATAGAATAAAGCAATCAAATTACATAATTGTGCTTATGAATATGTAAATATGATAAAATTATGTCTTTCCATAGACAGTACAATGTGAAAACTAGTATGACTTAAAAAAATCCTTCAAAAATTACAATAGAGAAAATACAATATAATTTTAGGTCACAAATAAAAGTGAAGCAGAATGAAGAACTTACGAACTGTCAGATTAAAATTAAATGATTACTTTGACCAACTAGATGCAAAAGTATTTTGCACTAAACAACACAAAAGAAAGTGATTGACTCCATTTGGGTGGTTAGCCAGAAAATGTTAAAATATTTATAGGAGCCGAATATATTATGTCCATTGAAAATAATTAATCATGATATTTATTTCCTATTTAAACTCAATATATATTAAAGGTTGTGATTTTGTCTATGTAATTAAAAAATATGAATTAAAATCCTCACTAAATAATAGCAGCAATCTGGTCAGAAATAAAATAAAAAGGTGAAAGGTTATGATGACTCTTCAAATTGATTTTTTTACATTTATTATTTGTCATAAAATTTGACTGAATTATAATGTTCAGTAATTAAATATTGAATTGTTTGAAGTTTATTTAAAACTAAATGAATGGTTTATTTCATTATTTTTAGTATATATTTCTTTATTTCTACATTCTTCGATTAATAACAAACTAGCTGTGACCCGCGGTTGAAACCGCGTAAGTCCGTATCCCGTAGGAATATCGGTATAAAAAGTGCCTATGTGTTATTTCAGTTGTCCAGCTATCTACGAAGCAAAATAGTATTATTATTCACCAATAGATGTCAGGAAAAAAAAACACGAATAAAACACGAATATGATATTTTCTAAAAAAGATTCCTAGCTAGATCGATTTATCACCCCCGAAACCTATATACTAAATTTCATGAAAATCGTTGGAGCCGATACCGAGATTCTTTTTAGATTAGAGAGAGAGATTTATATATATATATATATATATATATATACACAAGAATTGCTCGTTTAAAGGTATAAGCTAAGATAAGAAACAATCGCAATGAGAGTACATTATTATAATTCAAATTTAACATTCACAGGTGAAAAGCATAAAATTCAAGAATCCCATTCTAGATGTATTGGCAAACAAGAGATCTGTTGTTGTATCGTTCTCCGAGCGTTTCGCGGTATTCGATGCGGCCACATTGGAAGATAGACTCGCTATCACCACTTGCTATCCCTGCCCTTGCCCTTTGGGTGGCTCTTCACCTATAAACCCATTGGCCCTTGGTGATCGCTGGCTGGCTTATGCTGATAAGAAGTTAAATCCATCGAAACGCAGCAGCGGAGGTTGTGAGAGTAAGTGTTTTTACTTTTTTATTTTACTTGAGGCTTTTTTAGAAATAGCACATTATAATATAAAATATTCTGAACATAACGTATAAATATAAATCTTCCTCTTCTTCAAAAATCCACGAAATGCAAAATTTTGTAGATCACGCGACAAAGCTGTGGGCGGAGAGTAGTAGTATTTAAAAAAATGCAATTAGAATGAAGTTAAACACTGTATTCGAGTGCTATAAAATTTAGAATAAAGATAATAAAACTATTTAAAGCTTTGTTTATTATAAGTAAAGGACAAGTGTATGAAAAATTACTTCCAGTAACAAGTTTTTGTTGTAGCCTTCATAATGAGTTGATTAAGATAAAGATTTTTATGTGCATGCAAAATGTATGTACATATATAATTTTTTATATTGTGTTCCATTAGTGTGTTAGCAACAAAATTTGGTTCTCTATTTATCCATTTTTTTATTGATTAAGAATATAGTAAACCCTATTTTAGACAAGAGCATTTAACCATTTTTCAATAATCTGAATAATCTTTTGATTCTATGCTTTGTTTAAGAAATAAATAAACATAATTGAGTTTAAAGATGACTGAATCAGTTAAATTAAGTTCGTAAATATTGAGGCCTTGGAATAAAATTATTTAACAGCTGCATGCAGATGTTTTAATGCAGGAATTAGTATTTGTTATCAAATATAGGCATGATCAGCAATAATAACAGGTGTAATGGCAAGGTTTCTACATAATAATATGTTAATATTATATTTCATAATGAGCTACACGATTTAGTCAAAATTCATTACTAATTTGTAACTATTTCCCTAACGTAATTAACGTAAATAAGTCATGTATGTAGAAAACCTAATAAAAAGTTATTATATATATCACACTGTTGAGAATTTTTAAACAATAGAAAATATTTGATTGATCGAGATGGGATTTGAACGATTCGTCAAACAATAATAAAATATATTAGGCATACCAATTAAAGCACAGGTCCAAAAAGGTTCTTTTTGGTGGTCAATGTTGAAACTATGTTATGACGATTTAAAAGTGCTTCTATAAGAAGTCTAATTTAATAAGTAAATTTTTGAGTTTGAGTTTGATATAAGTGAAGTAACTAACGCGACTTTATATGCATACAGGTATAAATATATATTCATTTATATAAATTGAAGCCCAATTTGTAGGTGAAGGTGTGACCAGCTACACGGCGACAGTACTGCACGCTGCGAAGTCTCTCAGCAAGGGGCTGCGCGGGCTCGGCGAGAGCGTGGCTCACAGCCTCGCGGGGGGGCGGAGCACTTCGCAGTCACCCTCGCCACCGCACACTGATATTCAGCAGCCGGGGATTGTCACTATATTGGATATTGAGGTATTCCTTGTAACAGGTGTTTTTACGAGTTACGAATTTTTGTCTAGAACTTCCGGATACGTTTTTTGATCCTCAAATAGAACGCTTAAATTTTGAATCATATGTTGGTGAATGTTATTGTAGAATTTTATATGGAACTGCAGTTTAGTATTTTATACATTATCTTAATGCATATATATAAATTACGTGTCAAATTGTTTGTCTGCGATGGACACCTAAACTAATTACCCGATTTCAATAAAATTTGTACACTACGTGCAGTTTGTGATCTTGGATAGTTTATATTATTCATTTACGATAAATGACTATCTGGGCGGAGCCGGGGCGTACAGCTAGTTAGCTATATTTTTTATTAGGTAAATGAAATAAAGAATTACAATACACAACCGAATGGCTAAAAAAAGGCGCATTATGGACAATTGATTTAAATTCTGGTATTAATGGCAGCTGCCCAAAATTCTATACATACAAAAGATGTTTTCATTCAATGCTTTTTTCCAAATAACTTCAAGGAATCAACGTAAATTTTGTAAATTCAAATTATATTTTATATGATATATTTTTTGGTATATTTTAGGGTAATGAGGACGAAGATAGCCAAGATTGCGAAGAGCCGTGCGACCCCATTGTAGCTCACTTCATAGCGCACTCAGAGGCAATAATAGCCCTTAAATTCGATCCAAGCGGAATGTTGCTGATAACAGCCGACCGGCGGGGACACGACTTCCACGTGTTTAGGATTAACCCCCACCCCTGCGGACCTAGTCTTGCATCTGTTCACCATCTGTATATTTTACATCGCGGTGACACCACGGCTAAAGTGCAAGTGAGTTCAACTCTGATGTTTATTGAATTTTGCTTTTGCGAGAGATTTCTGCTATCAGCTAACATCGGTGAATTTAAAAAACCGTTGAACCTACTCAGATTCTTCTTCTAACATGAATGTCATTATAATAATCCAAATATTATGCTACTAATTGTAGTTTGATTATTAAATTTTGTAATTCTTTTATATTGTATTTTTTTTTAATTCTGGTAATACAACAATTCTCTCCAATTGTAGACATTTCTCATAAAAAAAATCATATTATGCATATGTGCTGTTTTCCCAAACACACTGATCCAAATCTCTGTAACTGATGGATGTTACAGGACATAGCGATATCGGGCGACAGCCGGTGGGCGGCGGTGTCGTCGCTGCGCGGCACGACGCACGTGTTCGCGCTGAGCCCGTACGGCGGCGCGTGCGGCGTGCGCACGCACACGCAGCCGCGCGTCGTCAACCGCCTGTCGCGCTTCCACCGCTCCGCCGGCCTGCCCATACACGCGGCCGCTGCGCACGCGCACGCGCACACTCACACCCACACGCCGGTCGGTTGCTGGCAAACTAATTTGTTAATCTATGTACAGGCATATATTTGTTAGTTTCATGTGCTAGCGACTAACAATGATACTCGAAATTGTACGGTGTAAAAGACTGACTATGCGAGTATTATGCAGAGATTTCTCATGAGACAATAGGCATTGCATATGACTGTCATGGAATAGGGTGTTCATTTTGAAAACGCCGATCTGATATTTTTTAATAAAAAAAAAGAAAGATTTCACTTATTTATCTGTTTCTCATATCTGTTTCTAAAAATGACAAATTATGAAAAATATGCATTTTTAATGTCTAAAGTATGAAAATATACTTCAAAGCTGTAGGCTGAAAGGACTCAAAATAAAATAACGTTACTCAAGTTTCTTCACGTAATAAATTTGAATATGATTGCTTTCCACAGGGATTGGAAGGCTCGGTAGCTGGCGCGTGGTACCCCAACCCGCGGTTGCCGCCCTACCCCCTGCCCAGTACCTCCACGCCCCTAGCACAATTGCGACCAACACATAATCTTCCCACGCATACTATCACACGCACAAGTTCGGGTGAGTTGCCTTCGCTAAAAATATACTTAAAATCCCACTTGGAATTTGTACCATATATAGGATCTAATATAGATCCCTGTGGAACACCAACCAGACTATTTTCATAGTCTTTTTTTATTTGTATGTTCATTATTATATTTTTTTATTTAATATGGATGAAAGAGTATTAAATAATGAAAAGAAAAACATAAATAAAACATCGAAATTCCTCGCATACAAAAGCCTTAGCTATTGAATTGGGGTTGTACATGTTAGTAGGGTTGAACTTCCTTTGTCGATTAGAGGAAGACTGACAAAATAATGTTGGTTCTACATTTCATATATATCTTTATTGAAACCACGGCAGCTGGTTATAATTCCCCCGTCGCGACTCCCTCAGCGGCACACATCCCTTATTCCTGTATTATCCTATACGTTTTTTTCGCGTTTTATCCTACTATATGTCTTTTTGCTTTTGCACTATCCCAGAACTTCGTACATTTTTTTACCTACTCGGTGGCCTGGCAGAGATTGTCGTTATGCAATAAGGCCGCCTCTTGTCAACAAATGCCTTTTTTTGGTTCTGTTTATTGTTTTTCTTGTTGTTTCTGTAATGAAGAATTGTAAAATTATATAAATACCCTTTCCAGGTCGTCAGCGGCTGTCGTCGCTATCGGAGGAGAGCGGCGCGGCGCCGCTGCTGGCGCGCTCGCGGTTCGGGTGCGCGCTGCCGTCGGCCAGCGGGCGCGGCTGCGCCGTGCCGCTCTACCTCATGGCGGCCAACGGCTCGCTGCTGCATCTGCTGCTGCACCCCAGGCCGGCTAGATGTGAGTGTCCAATTCGTTTAAAAAAAAATAGAATAAAAAAAAATGGTTGCCTGTAAAGTCGGTTTTACGGGCGAAGATTTTACGTGACAACGTCTTTTTCTCGGTAGAATATTTATTGATATGAATATTATTAAATTGCACAATAGGAACAAGGAATTGAATGAAAATAAGAATTGCACAAATTTTAACTATAGAAAATATATTTTGTTTACTAAAAAGACAGAGACAGAGACACAAGCACGCGCCGATTCAATGCGCCTAATTCTCTAGTGCTGCGCGCGCGGCGGACCGATCATAGTTCGGTGACTCATCGTAACGTTACCGGGCGTTACACTTTTTCATGAGTGACTCCGAGCCGCAACCTAATTTAAGACGTTGTCACGTCAAAAAAAATAGAATTAAAAGAAAAATGAAGTATATGACGATAATTAACGATAAATAAAAGCGCACAGCTAATGTATGTGTATATAATACTTCATTTGAACCAAGAATCATATGTAGACAACTATAATAATAATGTGCACCTGTTCCATTTGGATACATGTATTGAGTGTGGGTAGTTGACTGTACACTTGTCTTCTGTATCTAATTATAGACTTAGAATCTATGATAGTTATCATCGACACATAATTTTTTGGGAATACATTTTTAACTCTTAATATTAGATAGAAAAATTACATATGTATATACTAGTAAAAAAAAATGATTCCCTATAAAATGAGATTCTATTATGTGTTTTGTAATAAATGGCAAATTCTATCAATCGAGATATTAATACATTTCATTCGAGTACATTTTAGAGTTTGATCATCGTTAACTTTATGCCAACTATCTTTGATATCTTTAAAGATTATTATCTCATATTCAACAGGTGTAGCAAAAGAGAAGATTTGCGACGAGTCTCCAATAGAAGTAGAAGTGGAGGCGGTTGCTCAGTGGATGCTGCAACGTCCCGCGGCAGCCGCGGATCTGCTGGCGCCCCTTCCGCCCTCCAACCCGTTGCTGCAACCATTGAGCTGTCGGGTATGTTATGAGGAAAGAGTTTACCGATATTACGTTATGTGATGAAGCATGTTCAGTAATAATAAGAGATAGAAAGAAGGTAGTGTAGAATTAATGTACTGTATAACATCCTGTAGCACTTTTTATAACTGTAAATTACATAATTCATACATATATACTTTACGTTATATACACGTAAAGCGTGCTGATGGTTTTGATGATCTCGTTAATTATAAAGATCTAATATTGTAATTTACAAGCGGTTCGCCCCGTTTTCACCCGTGGTACATATATAGCCTATAGCCTTAAATGGGCTATCGAACACTGAAAGAATTTTTCAAATCGGACCGGTAGTTTCTGAGATAAGTGCGTTCAAATAAATAAACAAACATACAAACAAACAAACTCTTGAGATGTATAATCTATATATATAAAATTCTCGTGTCACAGTTTTCGTTGCCATACTCCTCCGAAACGGCTTGACCGATTCCTCTGAAATTTGGTAAGCATATTGGGTAGGTCTGAGAATCGGCTAACATCTATTTTTTATCCCGATATTCCTACGGGATACGGACTTGCGCGGGTGAAACCGCGGGGCGCAGCTAGTATAAGTATAGATATACATGAATGGTTATAATACATGATGGCGTTGCAGCGCTGCGCCGACATGTGCGTGAGCGAGGAGGAGCGCTGGCTGTCGCAAGTGGAGATCGTGACGCACGCGGGCCCGCACCGCCGCCTGTGGATGGGGCCGCAGTTTGTGTTCAAGACCTACAACTGCGGGTCAGTGTTTATTTTTTATTTATCTATTTATATATTAATTTAAATACACATAATTGATACAGATCGGGAGCACATTTAGACTACAGGCCCATATAGAAAAAATTACGGGTCATTTGAACCACCAGGTGACCTATCTAGAACGATATAAGGGC
>NC_052118.1:8569517-8572169 GCF_012273895.1 Zerene cesonia | reverse complement strand
CTCTTATATCGTTCTAGATAGGTCACCTGGTGGTTCAAATGACCCGTAATTTTTTCTATATGGGCCTGTAGTCTAATTGAGAATATTAGTGATTACATGTATAACGATTAACTGCTAACGATTATACCATGTATAATAGACTTACAATGTATGTACTATCGTCATCGACATAGAATTTTTTTGTGGAATATATTTTTCTTGTTATTTTGAAAAGAACTCCTGTGAACATTAAACGATCACACCATATATATAGTGTTATTAATCCGTTGGTGCGCAGGTCCAACTCGTCGCTGTCGGAGGCGGAGGCGGTGGAGGTGGACACGAGCGCGGGCGGCGGCGCGGCGCGCTCCAACCCCGTGAACATGCCCGGCGTGCGCCCCGTCGTGCCCGTGCTCATCTCCTCCGGCTCCGCCAGTGAGTCCGCCACCATCGCTGTCGGCTGCTCGCCTGGTGGTAAGCGATCACCACCGCCCGTGAACAGAGCAGAGGTGGTGCTAACGCGCTGCCCGCTTTTAAAGAAGGAATGGAATGGATGGATTTTAAAGAAGGAATGAAGGAATGGAAACGATTGAATGGACTGGGGAGGGTGTGAAAATGGAAACGGGCCTCCGGCTCCTCCACTTGCCATACGAAACATATAGTAGCAGTAGCATGCTGCTATTTCACGCCAGTCTTTGATACTTCCCCGGTGCGTGCTTGCACAGTTCGTGCGAAAGCATACTCTTCTCCTATATTGCAATATTTTTTTGATCCCTTGAATTTTCATTGCCCATGTCTACATCGGCCACGTGCGTGTCGGACTCGCAACAGGAATCTGTATGAATAAGTTACAGAGCAATTGCAAAATTGGTCACCCATCCAATTTATGACCGTGCCAACTGTTGCTTAACCGCGCTTTTTTATTACTTCTTGTTAAAGCGCAATCAGATAATGACAACTGTCAACTATCACTGCTCATGATTGGAGGAGGACGATCAAAAAGTTTTGTTTTTTGTCATAAGTTATGCGTATTGGTTAATGAACAATGTGACGTCACATGTATCTCGCAGGTTCCCTAGAACATTCACCGTCGGACAGCTTCCGGCGCAAGTCGCTGCTGGCGGACGGCGGGCGCGCGGCCGTGTGCGACGTGCAGCTCAAGGAGGACCTCGCGGAGGCCATGAAGGAGGACCACGGTATGTCGCATGCTGTGCGCTCTCGGATTATCGACTTTACGTGCAAGGAAATAAGGCTCATTGCGCTTTGGAGTTTTTCAACTTGGATTTTGGTCTTGAAATTTTATTATATTAGTATGTACGTTAATTAATAAGTTGGAAAAGCATGGTTATTTGATTTAATGGTTTAGTAAATGTCAAGTGGAGATACACAAATGGTCCTTATTTTCTTCCGAACAGTACTATATACTGGCAACTAGAATATGCCAGGATTTTTAGAAAAAAACTTGGGAAATAATGTTGAGTTTAAATTGATCTCGTAACATTAATAAAAATCTAAGTTTTGATAACTTAAGTATTTAAACTTAAAGTTTTGATTTGGTAAATTGAAGAGCTCAGAGTCTCACAGTCTTTCTCAAGTTTACACAACAAACGCCTTTTTTACCCGTTAGTGTTGTTTATTAACTACGCGGTTTAAAAATAACAATTTTCACACCTGAAAACATTGTTTTTTTTGCATGATACGTAATGTTTTGCTATTTTACCCGGTGGAAGCGGGGTGCGTTATGAATTTTTGCTTTCTTTGTTAGGAGTTATTGTAGTATAATGAAGGTACTTATTTTTATCAATTAAAAGTAGATTTATTGTTCATTTGCGGAAACGTTTAAAAGATTATTCGTGAATTTAGTGAGACAGTTACATTTTACGGTCTCGATCATCATAATATTTAATTTGTAACATTTGTTACATGCTTGTTTTTTACTCACGTTTTGTCGGGACAACGTTTCAATATTCGAGTAAACCGCATCCAAACACCGTATTTAACATTCATTATTTAACCATTCGATACTAAATGGTGAAAGTGCACAAGAGTGAAGCGAATCAAGTGGAGGGGTTACTGAAGAACATACCTATAACACCGCGAACGGAGAGGTCGCGTCCTCGCCGCGCCGGGCGGCGACGCACTCGGCCTCTCCGGCGCCCGCACCGAAGCCAAAGGCATCCGTAACACCCTCTCTTGGCTTTCTATTAACGTTCTCACGCTTTTCTAAATCGCGGGCCGGCCGCTCGGCGCGCCCCGGCGGGCGCGGCGGGCGGCCGCCGCTAACTGGTTGCCTTCGGTTTCGCGTAGGGCTCGCCGCGCCGCGCGGGGCCGCGCCCGCGCCGGGCGCCGCCGTCGTGCGCGCCGTCGACCCGCTGGGCTGCGTCGTGGCGCCGCCGCCCGCCGCGCCCGCGCCGCGCGCCGACGCCGACGCCGACGCCGACGCGCACACGCGCCCCAACGCCGACGAGGCCGCCTTCCGGCCCGTGCTGCGCGCGCCCGCCGCGCCGCCGCCCGACCTGCCGGCGCGCGCGCTGCCGCTCACCACCACCATCCCGGCGCAGGCGCTGCCCGCGCCGCCCGCCGCGCCGCCCGTCACGCCGCCCGACGCCCCCGCCCCGCGCGCGCTGCCCACCGACGTCGTCATCCCGGCGCAGCTGCACGCGCCCGCCCCCG